>NC_053024.1:35864144-36164144 GCF_003073215.2 Triticum urartu
CAAATGGGCATAACCCCTGAGGGCAACATGGTCAACGGCTGCGTGCAGCCCCCGAGTGATGCTCGAAAGAGGTAAGCTTGCTACAGAGTGTGATATGAGGTTGATCATATGAGTAACTTAGTCGTTCCTGTGCAGGGGGTGTAAACGACTTAGCTATAAAACAACTTAGCTGTCTGAAGGAGCGCGAGTGGCCGAGTGGTGAAGATGTGTTCAACCGAGTGGTGACGCATGGGGCAGTCGAGTGGCGAGGATGTGACCAACTGATAGGCGACGTGCGAGACGGCCGAGTGGTGATGAGGTGACCAACCGAGAGGTGACGCGCGGAGCGGCTGAGTGGTGATGAGGTGATCAACCGAGAGGTGACGTGCGGAGCGGTCGAGTGGTGACGAGGTGACCAATCGATACGCGACGCGCGGGGCGGCCGAGTGATAATGAGGTGACCAACCGAGTGGCGACGCGCGAGGTGGCCGAGGGGCGATGATGTGTACAACCGAGTGATGACGCGCGGGGCGGTCGAGTGGTGAAGACATGAACAACCGAGTGACGACGCGCAGAGCGGTTGAGTCATGATGTGTGAGGTGGTCGAATGATGAAGACGTGCACAACTGAGTGACGACGCGCGGAGTGGCCGAGTCATGATGTGCGAGGTGGTCGAATGATGAAGACGTGCACAACTGAGTGGCAACGCGCGGGGCAGCCGAGTGGTGATGAGATGATCAACCGATGGCGACGCGCGGGGCGGTCGAGTGGTGATGAGGTGACCAACCGAGTAGCGACGCGCGGGGCGGCCGAGTGGTGATGAGGTGACCAATCGATATCCGACGCGCGGGGCGGCCGAGTGATAATGAGGTGACCAACCGAGTGGCGACACGCGAGGTGGCCGAGGGGCGATGATGTGTACAACCGAGTGACGACGCGCGGGGCGGTCGAGTGGTGAAGACGTGCACAACCGAGTGACGACGCTCGGAGCGGTCGAGTCGTGATGTGTGAGGTGGTCGAATGATGAAGACGTGCACAACTGAGTGGCGACGCGCGGAGCGGCCGAGTCATGATGTGCGAGGTGGTCGAATGATGAAGACGTGCACAACTGAGTGGCAACGCGCGGGGCGGCCAAGTGGTGAAGACGTGCACAACCGAGTGGCAACGCGCGGGGTGGCCGAGTGGTGAAGACGTGCACAACCGAGTGGCGACGCGCGGGGCGGTCGAGTGAGGATGCGCGAGGTGGCCGAGTGAAGGACTAAGTGTCCAGCCAAGTGGCTGAAATGGTCTTCGAAGGACTTGGTCGGATGCTTTCGAAGCTAATGTAGCGATGAGGTCGGCGTAGTGCGGTTGCGACACAACAAAACCGGCGTGACAACTGAGTCTGAGTAGGAATGAAGATGGTGTGCAAAGCGTCTGGGTGGTTATAAAACTTGTCAAAGTGGCGGATCAAATGTACTTATTGAAGTGAAGGATCTGACTGGTGATGAAGTACTCGACTACTCAGGAGAGTGTCATTCCAAATGAGATGCAGCCCCCGAGTGCGGCGTAGCCCCCAAGCGTACTACTGGCTTCGACAAACGGACATGTCGGAATACGAGAAATATAGTTTTGAATGGATGATTTGCAATTCATTGAGTCGGACTCGGGTAAAGATGAGGAGAAGCTTCCGAGTGATGCTCGAAAGAGGCAAACTGGCAAAAGAGTGAAGTGTGTGAAGTTTAATTATAAAAGGGACTTATCTGTCTCATGCCTGACGAGGTCTATATCATTGATACGATGAAGAGGATTCCATAGAGGGGTTGGTCGGATGTGTTTGAAGTCAACAGAGCGACAATGTCAGTGTTGTGGTGTGCTAGAACCGGTACGGTGACCGAGTCTGGGCAGCGATGAAGTTGGCGCATAGGGTCGTCGAGTGATCGCATAACTTGTGTAAAAAATGGAACAAGCCAACGAAATAATTTCTCAAGGAAATTTGATGTGTTGAAATGATTTGTGTGAATAACACCCATAGACACCCGTTGGGAGTGCAAGGGACTTGCTGGTTAATCAACAAGAGTCTGAAAGAGCGAAGGATCCATTCAAACTTGTCAAAGTGCTGGCTCAAATAAAACGGAAGTGTAGTGTTTCGACTGAGTTGCAGCCCCGGAGGACCGATGCAAACTCGAAATGAAGAACACATGGTGTTCGTGAATGATGTATGCGAAAGAATGGAAGTTGGACTCGGGTGAAAATAAGCAGCCGAGCATAGAGGTACACTTGGTGGTGTAGCTTCCGAGTGAATGTGATGTATGAATTACGGGACACTCGCGAAGACGGAAATAACAGAATGTAAAATGACTTAGCTGTCTGAAGGTGCACGAGTGGCCGAGTGGTGACGAGGCGATGGTGACAGTCGACCTTCGTCTCGGTGTCCTTGCGGATAGGGATGGAGCACACATTATACTTGTGATGCAGCTCCTTGAGTTAGAGGTTTACTCTTGTCTCAGTCGGATTTTGGCTACTTAGGCGAGTCCTTGGACTGCAGCTAAGCCTCCGAGTGGGAGGCTTGCTCTCCACTCGGTAGGATTTCAAACACTTTGGCGAGTACTGGACTGCAGCTAAGCCCCCGAGTTGGAGGTTTGCTCTCCACTCGATAGGATTTTTTTTCAGACTTAGGCGAGTACTGGACTGCAGCTAAGCCCCCGAGTGGGAGGTTTGCTCTCCACTCGGTAGGATTTTTTTTCAAACTTAGGCAAGTACTGGACAGCAGCTAAGCCCCCGAGTGGGAGGTTTGCTCTCCACTCGGTAGGATTTTTTCAAACTTAGGCGAGTACTGGACTGCAGCTAAGCCCCCGAGTGGGAGGTTTGCTCTCCACTCGGTAGGATTTTTTCAAACTTAGCCGAGTACTGGACTGCAGCTAAGCCCCCGAGTGGGAGGTTTGCTCTCCACTCGGTAGGATTTTTTTTCAAACTTAGGCAAGTACTGGACTGCAGCGAAGCCCCCGGGTGGGAGGTTTGCTCTCCACTCGGTAGGATTTTTTTTCAAACTTAGGCAAGTACTGGACTGCAGCTAAGCCCCCCGAGTGGGAGGTTTGCTCTCCACTCGGTAGGATTTTTTTCAAACTTAGGTGAGTACTGGACTATAGCTAAGCCCCCGAGTGGGAGGTTTGCTCTTCACTCGGTAGGATTTTTTCAAACTTAGGCGAGTACTGGACTGCAGCTAAGCCCCCAAGTGGGAGGTTTGCTCTCCACTCCGTAGGATTTTTTCAAACTTTGGTGAGTACTGGACTGCAGCTAAGCCCCCGAGTGGGAGGTTTGCTCTCCACTCGGTAGGATTTTTTGAACTTAGGTGAAAAAGATTCGCAGCTAAGTCACCCATTGGGGGATGCCGAGTGGTGATGAGGTAACCAACCGAGTGGCAATGCGTGGGGCGGCCGAGTGGTGATGAGGTGACCAACCGATGGCGACGCGCGGGGCGGCCGAATGGTTATAAGGTGACCAACCGATGGCGACGCGCGTGGCGGCCGAATGGTTATGAGGTGACCAACCGAGTGGCGACGCGCGGAGCGGCCGACTGGTGATGAGGTGACCAACCGAGTGGCGACGCGCGGGGCGGCCGAATGGTGATGATGTGACCAACCGAGTGGCGATGCGCGGAGTGGCCGAGTGGTGATGGGGTAACCAACCGAGTGGCGACGCACGGGGCGGCCGAGTGGTGATGAGGTGACCATCCGATGACGACGCGCGGGGCGGCCGAGTGGTGATGAGGTGACCAACCGATGGCAACGCACGGGGCGGCCGAGTGGTTATGAGGTGACCAACCGAGTGGCGACGCGCTGGGCGGCCGAGTGGTGATGAGGTGGCCAACCGATGGCGATGCGCGGGGCGGCCGAATGGTTATGAGGTGACCAACCGATGGCGACGCGCGGGGCGGCCGAATGGTTATGAGGTGACCAACCGAGTGGCGACGCGCGGAGCGGCCGAGTGGTGATGGGGGTGACCAACCGAGTGGCGACGTGCGGGGCGGCTGAATGGTTATGAGGTGACCAACCGAGTGGCGACGCGCGGAGCGGCCGAGTGGTGATGACGTAACCAACCGAGTGGCGACGCACGGGGCCGCCGAGTGGTGATGAGGTGACCATCTGATGACGATGCGCGGGGCGCCCGAGTGGTGATGAGCTGACCAACAGATGGCAACGCACGGGGCGGCCGAGTGGTTATGAGGTGACCAACCGAGTGGTGACGCGCGGGGCGGCCGAGTGGTGATGAGGTGATCAACCGATGGCGACGCGCGGGGCGGCCGAATGGTTATGAGGTGACCAACCGATGGCGACGCGCGGGGCAGCCGGATGGTTATGAGGTGACCAACCGAGTGGCGACGCGCGGAGCGGCCGAGTGGTAATGGGGTGACCAACCGAGTGGCAATGCGCGGGGCGGCCGAATGGTTATGAGGTGACCAACCGAGTGGCGATGCGCAGAGCGACCGACTGGTGATGAGGTGACCAACCGACGGTGGCTGAGTGGCGACGGGCGGGGCATCCGAGTGAAGTAGACGCGTCCGGCGGAGTGGCGACGAGCGGGCGTCCGAGCGAAGTAGACGCGTTCTGCGGAGTGGCGACGTGCGGGCGTCCGAGTGAAATAGACGCGTTCCGTGAAGTGATGAGGCGCGGGGCGTCCGAGTGAAGTAGACGCGTCCCGCGGAGTGGCGTCCCGCCGAGTGGTTGTCGCCGTCCGAGTGATTTTAAGTTGTGGTACATCTGGACGGCGATCTGGCGCAGGGCCCAGTACAGAGTATACGGTGTCCATGGGCAGGGCCTTTAGGTCAGGCCTGTTACCCTACCCCCAATACATGTCCTCGTCAGGCATGACCCAGAAAAGTGTGTCCGGACAAAGGGGATCGAGCGTGTTGGGAAATATGGTGCACCCCTGCAGGGAAGTTGATCTATTCGAATAGCCGTGTCCCTCGGTAAAAGGACGACCCGGAGTTGTACCTTGACCTTATGACAACTATAACCGGATACTTAATAAAACACACCCTTCCAAGTGCCAGATACAACCGGTGATCGCTCTCTCACAGGGCGATGAAGGGAGGATCATCGGTTAGGATTATGCTATGCGATGATACTGGGTGAACTTACCCATCTACTCTCTTCTTCTGCTGCAAGATGGAGGTTACCAGAAGCGTAGTCTTCGATAGGACTAGCTATCCCCCTCTTATTCCGGCATTCTGCAGTTCAGTCCACATATGGTAGCCTTTTCCATTTGATACCAATGCATACATATGTAGTGTAGCTCCTTACTTGCAAGTACTTTGGATGAGTACTCACGGTTGCTTTACTCCCCCCCTTTCCCCCTTCCTATACCCAATTTCTGCGACCAGACGTTGGAGCCCAAGAGCCAGACGCCACCGTCGACGACGACTACTACTACACTGGAGGTGCCTACTACTACGTGCAGCCCGCTGACGACGACCAGGAGTAACTTAGGAGGATCCTAGGCAGGAGGCCTGCGCCTCTTTCGATCTTTATCCCAGTTTGTGCTAGCCTTCTTAAGGCAAACTTGTTTAACTTATGTCTGTACTCAGATATTGTTGCTTCCGCTGACTCGTCTATGATTGAGCTCTTGTATTCGAGCCTTCGAGGCCCCTGGCTTGTAATATGATGCTTGTATGACTTATTTTATTTGTAGAGTTGTGTTGTGATATCTTCCCGTGAGTCCCTGATCTTGATCGTACACGTTTGCGTGTATAATTAGTGTACGGTCAAATCAGGGGCGTCACAGCACCACACTGGAATTGCTACAATGGAAGGCAAAGAATGGTGTATCTGACAAGGGATTTGGAAAGTTGCTGGTAATGATAAAGAATATGCTTCCAAAGGACAACGAATTGCCCGAGAGTACGTACAAAGCAAAGAAGGTTGTCTTCCCTCTAGGGTTAGAGGTGCAGAAGATACATGCATGCCCTAATGATTGCATCCTCTACCGCGGTGAGTACGAGGATTTGAACGCTTGCCCGGGATGCGGTGCATTGCGCTATAATATAAGCCGCGATGACCCTGGTGATGTCGAGGGCGAGCGCCCCAGGAAGAAGATTCCTGCCAAGATGATGTGGTATGCTCCTATAATACCACAGTTAAAACGTTTGTTCCAAAACAAAGAGCATGTCAAGGCGATGCGATGGCACAGAGAATACCGTAAGAAAGACGGAAAGTTGAGAGTACCCGCTGACGGATCGCAGTGGAGAAAAATCGAAAGAAAGTACGGGAAGGAGTTTGCAGATGACGCAAGGAACGTATGGTTTGGTCTAAGCACAAATGGCATTAATCCTTTTGGGGAGCAGAGCAGCAACCATAGCACCTGGCCTGTGACTCTATGTTTGTATAACCTTCCTCCTTGGTTGTGCATGAAGCGGAAGTTCATTATGATGCCACTGCTCATCCAAGGCCCTAAGCAACCCGGCAACGACATTGATGTGTACCTAAGGCCATTAGTTGAAGAACTCTTACAAATGTGGAATGGAACAGGTGTACGTGCGTGGGATGAGCACATGGGGGAAGAATTTGACCTAAAGGCGTTGCTGTTCGTGACCATCAATGATTGGCCTGCTCTCAGTAACCTTTCAGGACAGACAAACAAGGGATACTGCACAAGCACGCACTGTTTGGACGATAGCGACAGTATATATTTGGCTAATTGTAAGAAGAATGTGTACCTGGGACATCGTCAATTTCTTCCGATCAGGCATCCCGTAAGAAAGAAAGGCAAGCATTTCAAAGGTGAGGCGGATCACCGGACGAAGCCTCGCCACCGTACTGGTGCTGATGTACATGATATGTTCAAGGATTTGAAGGTGGTCTTTGGAAAGGGTCCTGGTGGACAACCTGTTCCGAATGACGCTGACGGACGCGCACCCATGTGGAAGAAGAAATCTATATTTTGGGACCTGCCCTATTGGAAAGACCTAGAGGTCCGCTCCGCAATCGACGTGATGCACGTGACGAAGAATCTTTGTGTGACTCTGCTTGGCTTCTTGGGCGTGTATGGGAAGACAAAAGATACACCTGAGGCACGGGAGGACCAGCAATGTATGCACGGAAAATACGGCATACATCAGGGTCATGCAAGCTACGCTCTTACCAAAGAAGAGAAGGAAATCTTCTTTGAATGCCTGCTCAGTATTAAGGTACCGTCTGGCTTCTCGTCGAATATAAAGGGAATAATAAATATGGCAGAGAAAAAGTTCAGAACCTAAAGTCTCATGACTGCCACGTGATTATGACGCAACTACTTCCGGTTGCATTGAAAAGTCTCATGACTGCCACTGTGATTATGACGCAACTGCTTCCGGTTGCATTGAGGGGGCTTCTACCGGAAAACGTTCGATTAGCCATTGTGAAGCTATGTGCATTTCTCAATGCAATCTCTCAGAAGGTAATCGATCCAGAAATCATACCAAGGTTAGAGAATGATTTGGTGCAATGTCTTGTCAGTTTCGAGTTGGTGTTCCCACCATCCTTCTTCAACATCATGACGCACGTCCTAGTTCACCTATGCGAAGAGATTAACGTTTTGGGTCCTGTATTTCTACACAATATGTTCCCCTTTGAGAGGTTCATGGGAGTCTTAAAGAAATATGTTCATAACCGTGCTAGGCCAGAAGGAAGCATCTCCAAGGGCCATGAAAATGAGGAGGTCATTGAGTTTTGTATTGACTTTATTCCTGACCTTAAGCCGATTGGTGTTCCTGAATCGCGGCATAAGGGCAGACTGGATGGAAAAGGCACGCTAGGAGGGGAACAAATAATATGTATGGACGGACATTCTCTCACTGAAGCACACTACACAGTTCTACAGAATTCCGCCTTGGTGGCTCCGTATATGGATGAACACAAGAATTTGCTACGCTCCAAACACCCGGAGCGGTCTGATGACTGGATTACACGTGAACAAACCAGGAGTTTCGCAGCTGGTTGCAGACACGTACCATGCATGACACCTCTATTGAAGATGACCTGTACTTGTGTTCCCAGTTACCATCTTCGAATATAATGACTTTCAAAGGGTACGAGATAAATGGTAATACATTTTACACGATCGCCCAAGATAAGAAGAGCACCAACCAAAACAGTGGTGTCCTTTGATGCAAGAACCAAGACGGGAAAGGAAACATATTATGGTTATATCACGGACATATGGGAACTTAGACTATCGACGTGGTTTGAAGGTCCTTTGTTTTCGGTGCAAACGGGTCATATGACACGAGGCGGGGTGAAGACCCGCAGTACGGATGGACAACAGTGGAACGTCAACAATCTTGCGTTAAGACGAACCATTCGTTCCTAACCAATGTGGCACAGGTTTTCTATGTGAAGGACATGTCTACCAAGCCGAGGAAAAAAAAAGATAAGGAAGCGAATGCATCCGTACGATGAGCCAAAGCGGCACATAGTTCTTTTGGGAGAGAAACATCCATGGGAGTGGATGACAAGACAGACGTGTCAGAGATTATGAAAAGTTCGATGAAATTGCTCCATTCCAGTGAATATTGACCCGAGCATCCAGGTTAAATGATGAAGAATTTTCCATGGCTACGATCGCAAGGGACACACGCGAAAGAAAAGTTTCACAACCCAAGATTGGGGATGTGATCGGCTTCACTATCATCACTTTCTTCTGTGTTTCACCACCCAGGAGGGAATCTCTATAATAGTTAGGGTAGCTAGTTATGTGTTTTGGCATTTGAGACGCGAAGAAATTTTTGTTGCAAGCAAATTCTTTCATGCATTTACTGATTTTTCAGCTAATGACCTGAATTGGAAAAGCATTTAAATGAACTCAGAAAAGGATTGAAGTTGGCATGGTATCCATAATTTCACCCACATAGCATGTGCAAAAAAGTAGAGAGGGTTACCGCCAAAACATGGAATGCACTCGTGTACAAAAATGGACCAGATTTCGACGAAAACTCATCCGTTACAAAGCATTTCATTTTTAAATAACTAAGCACATTACCAAAATTGAATAATGATAAAACACACTAATATTAAACATAATAAAAAAGAATCACTGAAAAATCTATCTTCAAAGTTAAGTTATTCAGAAACTAGTGATTCACACAAATTTCAAATAATTCAAAATTTAAACTATTCAAATTTGTAAACTACCGGTACTAACAGAAAGTTTGTAATTTTTTGTACCTAAAGCAAAAATATTCACTAAGAAACTCTAAATACAGCAAAAAAACAACTCAAACAAAAATAAAACAAAAATAAATAAAAAAAAAAGAAAAAAAAAGCCCACATACTGCGCCACAGCGGCCTGCATACGACTAGAAACCCAACCTGTTGTTGGGCCAGGATGAAGACCCGCAAAGGCCCAGTAGGCCCACAGGGCAGCACAGAACATTTAGGCCCAGTAGGCCTGCTTTGGAGAGGAGCTCGAGGGAGCTACCGCACTGGGGCTTATAAACCAGTGCGGACGCCCCTCGGCTAGCGAGGTGGGACTAAACATGACGCACCGCACCTGCGCCAGTGCACCCCCTTTAGTACCGGGTGGTGGCTCAAACCGGTACTAAAGGGGGGTCTTTAGTACCGGTTGGAGCCACCACCCGATACTGAAGGGGTGCCGTTCCCGCCGCTTGGCCTGGCCAAAACAGACCTTTAGTACCGGTTGGTGGCTCCAACCGGTACTAAAGGTTGTTCTATATAAGAGAACACTTCAAAAAAATTATGAGTTTATCATCCCTCCCTCTGCTTCTTTCTCCTCTGCCCCGCCGCCACCGCCCCTCGTCGCCGCCCCCGTCGCCGTCCCCGTCGTCCCCGTTGCCCGTCACCGCGCCCCGTTGCCGCGCCCCGCCCCGTCCTCCCATCGTCCCTGCCCGGCCCGTCCCCGTCGTCGCCGCCCCCCGTCGCCTCGTCGCCTCGCCGGTGAGCTCCTGCCCCGGCCGCCATTGTACCACACACACACACACATTGTTATAGAAATGTTAGCAATCTTTCTATTTTTTAGTTATATAATTATTAGAAATGTTAGTTATATAGAAATGTTTTTTAGTTATAGAAATATTAGAAATGTTAGTTATATAGAAATGTTAGTTATATAGAAATATTAGAAATGTTAGTTATATAGAAATGTTAGTTATGTAGAAATGTTTTCTAGTTATAGAAATATTAGAAATGTTAGTTTTAGTTATAGAAATATTAGAAATGTTAGTTTTAGTTATAAAATTTAGAATTTTCATATATGAAATCACAATCCATCATTTAAAAAATGTTACCTTACTTTTGCGGCATATAGTATTTGTTGTCGACGATGCCCGGCCCGCATCCTCGCCGTCGACCCGTTTGCGATGACGTCCTGGTTCAGATGACCCATGTCCGGCACTGGGCTCCGCCGGGCTGGCACTGGGAGGTGCTACCTTCAGGGGCGCGACGCTTGGTGAGGAACCCGGCCATGGGCCCCGTCGTCGACCCTAATCTCCTTTGGTGGCGTTCGCGTGGGCCACTTTCGGTGCAGAGGGAGCCGGCCCCGCCGGAGGTGGTATGTCGCCGTGTCAGGGAGGAGGACGAGCACGCCCATCGCTACATGGCTGCTATGGACGTCAGGTTCTCTAATACCTGGCAGGTTCTTTTGGGAGATCACCCGAGCTATGATCCAGTGATCGTTCCTTCTCTCTGGGTGTCCACCGTCCGCACCTCAGGAACCACGAGTGGCCTAGATTACTCTGTAGTATTCGATCTTTATTAGCTTGCTAGCTAGCTAGCTAGTGATGTATTCGATATTATATCTATTATTCGAGACGATGTATTTGAGATTATATCTATTATTCGAGACGATGTATTCGAGATTATATCTATTATTCGAGATGACATATTCGAGATTATATTCGATGGTGCTTATTATGTACTATGATTGATTCAGTTTTTCCTTATTAATTGATTGCATCCATGCATTGTAATTTGAATATATTTCTTTTGGATTAGTTAAATAAAACCTATGGCGGACAATACCGACACAGAGGGAGAAGAGGCCCTGTTCAATATCATACGCAATCCTCACGGGCCAGATGATGATCAGAATGAAGAAGATTATGACGGCTCCAAATATCTAAACAACACCAGGGAGGGTGATATGATATTCGATCCCGACGACCGAATTGATGAAGTCATGAACTATGAACATGACGAAGAAAATGTTGATCTTGAAACAACAAAGACCGGCAAGGTATATATATTTATATAAGCAGGCATCTGGTGATCATCACATGTTTTAAATGACTTGAAGATATATTAACGAATCGATCTTTCTTTTTTCAGCCATCCGGATCGAGCAAATCTTCAGGCAACAGGAAACGAGGCGCGAATAAAAAGTTGAAGGAGGGCGTAAAGTAGAATATCGAGGCCATCAAACCTAATGGTGAACCATTAGCGCCTAAGAAGATTGCGGACAAGTTCATTCGTCAGTGCGGAGTTCTTGTGAAGGACCAACTCCCGATCTCCCTTCAAGAATGGAGAGAGCCAGCAAAGCCACGTCCAGGAGTTACTTTTGTCGATGACAGACAAAAACTTCTGCTTTGGGAAATGCCCATGGAACATTTCACCCTACCAGATCATTTCACAGATGCAGATGTGGAGAAAGTCAAGGATGCTGCTCTTAGGAAGATGGCGGTTGCATTCAACAACCACAGGAATCGTGAATGGGACAAGTACGTCAAGGGAGGAAGGAAGACTCCAGTATTCGAGGGAACACTAGAGAAGCAAAGTGCTCATTGGGACGATTTCGTGAAATTCAAGGATTCGGAATTATCTAAGGAACGGTCGAGAATAAACAAGGCCAATGCCGCAAAAAAGGGTAAGTTCCATAAGCTGGGGCCAGGTGGCTATGCGGTGGGAATGCCTAAGTGGGATAAGTCTGAGAAAGAGATGGAGGATGCAGGTGTCACTCAAGAAACATTGAGCTGGCCCCCCAGGTGTAGGACTTGGTTCTATGCGCATGGGGGGAGTTGGACCCAAAGACAGGCAAAGTTTCGAAGAAGGCATGTCTGGACAGAGCCGAAGATAAGCTACTTGTTGCAATAGAAGAGGATCGATCGGGGGTGTTCCTGCCCAACAGAGAGAACGACGAGCTTACGCATGCCCTAGGAAATCCTGAACACCCGGAAAGAACACGAGGCAAGGGCGCTATTCCGTGGTATGAGGGGTTTTCGGACTGGAACGCCAACTACAGAACCCGTGCGAGAAAGAAGATTGCGGAGGAGAAGAAGAGGAAGATGGAGGAGGAGCAGAGGAAGCTGGACTATGAATGCCTTCAAGGCCTAGAATCAGCACACGCGGACTTGGCAGTCAAATTCCAGCGGCAGCAGGAGCAGATCGAACATGTTTGCAAATTTTTAGAATCCTCAAATTCTAAAAGGAAAAAAAGTTATGCTCAAATTTCAGTTTTCTTAATTTTGGTCAAATCTGGTCAAACTATGGTCAAACTACTTATTGAAGAAGTATTAGTGTTACTAAATAATTATTCAAGAATAGTAGTGTTACTAAATAATTATTTCAGTTTTTTTGAATTTTGGTCAAATCTGGTCAAACTGTGGTCAAACTTTGGTCAAAATGTGGTCAAATCCTTATTCAAGAAATATTAGTGTTACTAAATAATAATTGTTTTATAGAACAATAGTTTTAAACTCAAACAATGAAATGTGTGACTTTATGCTCAAGCTAAACTCCTGAGGGTTAATAGGATTGACATCTTACTATTGTCAGGAAAACAACAAGTGCAGACTTGGAATGGAGGGAGAATAGAACCCGGAAGTTAAGCATGCTCAGGCTGGAGTAGTGAGAGGATGGTTGACCGTCCGGGAAGTTAGAAGATTTGGAATGATGAGGGGTGACTAGAGATTAAATTGAGCAGTGATGAGGGTGATTAGAGATTAGAGCTTAAAATAATTCAGAAATTTGAAAATTCGGGCAAAAAATTCAAAAAAATCAATTTTTTTTCAAAGCACGGGTTAGTAGTAGCGTGGGTTTTACCCACGCTACTACTAACGGACGTAGTAGTAGCGCGGGTGGCACCCGCGCTACTGCTATACGTTAGCTGTAGCACCTTATTAGTAGCGCCGGCCCCTGCGCTACTAATAGGCCCAAAACTAGCGCTGCTGCTAGGCTTTTCCCTAGTAGTGCCTCCTCCAAGTCCGGCACAGCTTCAGGCCACTCCTCCTCCTCCAACTCAGCCATGTCGGCCGTCTTCGCCGCCTCAGCAATCACGGAAGAGAGCCGCCTCAGCTATGGTGCGTAGCGGTTCAAGTCGAGGTAGTACTGGAGGTACAAGCGGAGGCAAGCGATTTCAATATGGTCCAAGCAGCCTCGCGCCTCTTCCGCAGAGGCCTTACGACAAGTCCGAGGAGGAAAATGCAGCCATATCGAATGCCGAGGTGGAAGCCCATTTTGCACCGAAACCGCCACCGCCGCCAAGGGAGAATGTGCCTGAGGAAAAGATTGATCACTTCATTCTTATGGCTAGCGCACCAGCTCCCAAGCCTGTTGACACAGACTATGAGCGCCACCTAAGGAAGTTAAATCGAGCATGTCTACAGAAAGAGGCGAGCTCGAGGTCGAGCAAATCAGCTGGCAAAACATGCGGTAAAACTGTTCCCCAGCTGGGAGAACAAGTGGCGCAATAAATCCCCTCGCTTGTTGTGCCAACAACACATGAGAGTAGGCGCGCCCAATATTATTGTGGGCAAACCGTTTATGTTCCCGAGCTGGGAGATGTGGTAATAACCAAGGAGCATATTGAGCAGGTTGAAACCCTCAAGATCACTGTTGGACAACTCCTCGATATCGAGCCCATGTCTCCGACTAGAGAGGAGGAAATAAAACGGAAATATGTCCGGGGCCAACCTTTGGTCGAGCCAGACGAGGTCAAGAAGCTCCCAACGAGAATGTATGAATTGCATCAATGGTACATGGACATTACCAAGATTTCCAATCGAGAGTCCCTCATGGTGAATGTCAAGAAGGATCATTACTACCATGAGAAAGCTGTGTCCGTTGAGTATTTATAACTATTTCAATTATACAATCAAGACGCACTCGACAAATCTATCGTCAGTTGCTATTGTCTGTAAGTGATTTCTTTCTGTAATTTAAGTCTCAAGCTAGCTGTAGTGATCATTTTGATCAATCATTACCTGTAATTACCCTCACTATATTCTTTTCTGTGGTATTATGCAGGATGAAGATTTATGAAATGAAAAAAGGTGGACGCTATGGCATTGTGTTCGTTGACCCAAATACCATTAATGAATACACATGGAAATTAGATCCATATTACGAAAAAAGTATAGAGGAAAGCATGCTAGAGTTCTTCAAGCGCCTCAAATACAATGAAGATATACTACTTCCTTACAACTTCGAGTGAGTCACACTGTCTTGTACTATAAATTCTGTTTTTTCCTACTAGCTAGCTACATGTTTTTGCTTACATATGCCCGCTTAATTAAGACATGCAAACGTGTGTGCATGCAGATTTCACTGGATGTTATTAATCATTAAAGTTGATGAAGCAACAGTTGAAGTACTAGACTCACTACTTAAGAAACCAACTGACTACACCATCGTGAAGGGGATAGTCAACAGGTAATTTCAATCATTATTAACTATATCTCGGCCTATTTAATTAGTTCATCATTTCTTGATAACAACTATTTAATAACCCATTTATTCATTTTCTTTGTCGGCGGGTAGGGCTTGGGCAAAGTTCATCAGCGTCACTCCAGGCCAATGGAAATGTAATCTGAAATGGTATCGACCCATGGTAAGTAATTAAGTAATACTAGCTAGCTGCCATCTCTTTAATTATCATGCTTGATTAATTATTATCTGATCAAATTCCATTCTCGTAAAGGCCCTGAAGCAGGCGCCGGGGAATAATCTGTGTGCATACTACGTTTCCGAGAACATTCGCATGATGGCGTCCGAAAGGAGCAGATCTCAAAGACAGGAGTGGGTACGTTTGTCAGAACACTATTCACAATTTTTACACCATTATCGATATCTAGTCACACAACTAATACACATGCATATTGATCTCCTTCTTAATAGTTCAAAGAGGTGCGGGAGAAGCTCCTACCAGAGGACCGCACAGAAGCAATTCAAGAGGAAATAGCGGGATTTTTGCTCGACCAGGTCATAGATCCCAAAGGAGAATACTTTTACCCGCTACCGCCCCCATGAACCACTTCCAATTGTTATCGTGCTCCGAAGGCACCAATTAGGCTAATGCCACTGGCTCCGAAGGCACCAATTAGGAGAAATTGTATATAGCTAGCTAATTGTGTATATATATACATGTGTGTATATATGTGTGAATTAATTAATGGTGGTTGTGAGACATTCGATGATATATATATTTGATCGGTTCTACTAGAAATTCTATTTATATATATGCATAACGTGTACAATATGTAGTATCGTAAAATACCAGCAAACGAAAAAGAATTAAATGGAAAACACAAAATTAAATGAAAAAGAAATCATAAACCCAAAACCCCCCAACCTTTTAATACCGGTTGGTGTCACCAACCGGTACTAAAGGGCTCCCTGCCCCCGGAGCTGGCTCCTGCCACGTGGTTGCCCTTTAGCACCGGTTCGTGCTGAATCGGTACTAAAGAGGGGGACCTTTAGTGCCCACACTTTAGTGCCGGTTACCAAACCGGCACTAACACTAGTAGAAAAAGGGTCAAACGTGAAGCACATAAGTGCCGGTTTGAATTTGAGCCGGCACTAATGTGTACATTAGTGCCGGTTCCAACGGCTAGCCGGGCCGCTCTCATTAGTACCGGTTCGTGCCGAACCTTTAGCACCGGTTCGTGCCACGAACCGGTACTAAAGTGAGTGGTGGCAGGATGTTGTCAGTCTGAGGCCCCTCCAGCACCTTTAGTACCAGGTCGTATCACAAACCGGTACTAAAGGTCGTCCTACATAGACCCTTCGTCCCCCCGAGCTCGCTCTGTTCTTCCCCTTTCCCCTCTCCTCTCTGTTCTTTCCCCTCTTCCTCTCAAGCTCATCACACATTTTGCCCAAGATTTGAAGGCCCCCATCCATTCAAATGATCACAAAGGTTAGCAACTCTTTCCTTTCATCTCTCATTGCTAGATTAGCTTGTGCAATGCTTTATATAGTGATTGATTTTTGAGTTTAGTAATTTGGGAGGAATTATATATATGTGCTAGTATTTGATTTATATGCAATTTGAGGTCAAAAATAACACTTAGTTTTGCATATGTAGGTGTGGTTTACTTAGTACCTTCTAAATCTCCGTCGTAACCACTGTCGATCGCTCGCAACGTCCCGTCGCCGGCACCACCTTGTGGTGAGCCTCTTGTTCATGAAGTTTTATATAAAAAAATGATGTTTGTGTGATTTCGATATATAGTTACTCGTATAATTATCTTACCCATACGTTGTTTGTTATGAATAGTGCCATGGTTTTGATATCCGTCCCCGTCGGCCCTCGTCCGGGTTATGATTCGGATGTGGTATATTCCCTTTTAAAACTATTCATTGCATTTCGTGTTTACGACAAATTATGCCCATCAAGTTGACATAGATATTTGTATGTAGGAGGTAGTTGAACCCAAAATTCCAACCGACCCTATTTTCGAGAGGTTAAATTCAGTTGAAAGAGAAAACGAGGATTTGATGGAAAAATTGAAAAGAATTGAGGGGGAGAAGATGGAATTGGAGTTGCATGTTGCCGATGTCGTCGATGATCACAAGATTAAGATGGAGAAAATGCGCTTGATGATTAGAAAGATTAGAAAATATGCCATTCATAGTGAGGCTTGGTATCATTATGTCGTTGGATCAATTGTTACCTTAGTTGCGATCTTGATCGCATTTGTTGTTGCATTTAAATTCTTTAGCTAGAGAGTTATTTGTTTGTTGCATTGAAGTGTTGTATGCTCTTTATGTATGAACTTTATGTATTGTATTAATTTGATGTTTTCGGTGTTGTGTATTGAAGATGAACCGGCAATGGATGTACGATGACCGATGCTCTCCCGAGTTCATTAATGGTGTGCGTACTTTTTTGCTTGTGGCTGAGGCAAACAAGTGAGCGGATGGTTTTATGCACTGTCCATGTTCTAGCTGTAAGAATGGTCGCAATTACTCTACGTCAAGAACCATTCACGTCCACCTATTTGAGTCCGGTTTCATGCCCCACTATAATGTTTGGACCAAGCATGGATAAAGAGGGGTTATGATGGAAGAAAATGAAGAAGAAGAGGACGACGACAGCCATCCTGGCCATGGGTTCCCTAAATACGATGATACAACAATGAGGGAAGAAGCTGAGCCGGTAATGCCGGAAGAAGCTGAGCCGGCAATGCGGGAAGAAGCTGAAGAAGAGGCATCGGATGAGCCCGTTGATGATCTAGGTCGGGCCATTGCCGATGCAAAGAGAAACTGCGCAAGTGATTTGGAGAAGAAGAAGTTGCAGCACATGTTAGAGGATCACAAAAAATTGTTGTACCCAAATTGCGAAGGTGACAAGAAAAAGCTGGGCACCACACTGGAATTGCTGCAATGGAAGGCAAAGAATGGTGTATCTGACAAGGGATTAGGAAAGTTGCTGGTAATGATAAAGGATATGCTTCCAAAGGACAATGAATTGCCCGAGAGTACGTACCAAGCAAAGAAGGTTGTCTGCCCTCTAGGGTTAGAGGTGCAGAAGATACATGCATGCCCTAATGATTGCATCCTCTACCGCGGTGAGTCCGAGGATTTGAACGCTTGCCCGGTATGCGGTGCATTGCGCTATAAGATCAACCGCGATGACCCTGGTGATGTCGAGGGCGAGCGCCCCAGGAAGAAGATTCCTGCCAAGGTGATGTGGTATGCTCCTATAATACCACGGTTGAAACGTTTGTTCCAAAACAAAGAGCATGCCAAGGCGATGCGATGGCACAGAGAAGACCGTAAGAAAGACGGAAAGTTGAGAGTACCCTCTGACGGGTCGCAGTGGAGAAAAATCGAAAGAAAGTACGGGAAGGGGTTCGCAGATGACGCAAGGAACGTATGGTTTGGTCTAAGCGCAGATGGCATTAATCCTTTTGGGGAGCAGAGCAGCAACCATAGCACCTAGCCTATGACTCTATGTTTGTATAACCTTCCTCCTTGGTTGTGCATGAAGCGGAAGTTCATTATGATGCCAGTGCTCATCCAAGGCCCTAAGCAACCCGGCAACGACATTGATGTGTACCTAAGGCCATTAGTTGAAGAACTCTTACAACTGTGGAATGGAACAGGTGTACGTGCGTGGGATGAGCACATGGGGGAAGAATTTGACCTAAAGGCGTTGCTGTTCATGACCATCAATGATTGGCCTCCTCTCAGTAACCTTTCAGGACAGACAAACAAGGGATACCGCGCATGCACGCACTGTTTGGACAATACCGACAATATATATTTGGCTAATTGTAAGAAGAATGTGTACCTGGGACATCGTCGATTTCTTCCGAGCAGGCATCCCGTAAGAAAGAAAGACAAGCATTTCTCCGGTGACGCAGATCACCGGACGAAGCCTCACCACCATACTGGTGCTGATGTACATGATATGGTCAAGGATTTGAAGGTGGTCTTTGGAAAGGGTCCTGGTGGACAACCTGTTCCGAATGACGCTGACGGACGCGCACCCATGTGGAAGAAGAAATCTATATTTTGGGACCTGCCCTATTAGGAAGACCTAGAGGTCCGCTCCGCAATCGACGTGATGCACGTGACGAAGAATCTTTGTGTGACCCTGCTTGGCTTCTTGGGCGTGTATGGGAAGACAAAAGATACACCTGAGGCACGGGAGGACCAGCAACGTATGCATGGAAAATACGGCATACATCAGGGTCATGCAAGCTACGCTCTTACCAAAGAAGAGAAGGAAATCTTCTTTGAATGCCTGCTTAGTATTAAGGTACCGTCTGGCTTCTCTTTGAATATAAAGGGAATAATAAACATGGCAGAGAAAAAGTTCTAGAACCTAAAGTCACATGACTACCACGTGATTATGACACAACTGATTCCGGTTGCATTGAGGGGGCTTCTACCGGAAAACGTTCGATTAGCCATTGTGAAGCTATGTGCATTTCTCAATGCAATCTCTTAGAAGGTAATCGATCCAGAAATCATACCAAGGTTAGAGAAAGATTTGGTGCAATATCTTGTCAGTTTCGAGTTGGTGTTCCCACCATCCTTCTTTAACATCATGACGCATGTCCTAGTTCACCTATGCGAAGAGATTAACGTTTTGGGTCCTGTATTTCTACACAATATGTTCCCCTTTGAGAGGTTCATGGGAGTCTTAAAGAAATATGTTCATAACCGTGCTAGGCCAGAAGGAAGCATCTCCAAGGGCCATGAAAATGAGGAGGTCATTGAGTTTTGTATTGACTTTATTCCTGACCTTAAGCCGATTGGTGTTCCTGAATCGCGGCATAAGGGCAGACTGGATGGAAAATGCACGCTAGGAGGCGAACAAATAATATGTATGGACGGACATTCTCTCACTGAAGCACACTACACAGTTTTATAGAATTTCGCCTTGGTGGCTCCGTATATGGATGAACACAAGAATTTGCTACGCTCCAAACACCCGGAGCGGTCTGATGACTGGATTACACGTGAACAAACCAGGAGTTTCGCCAGCTGGTTGCAGACACGTACCATGCATGACACCTCTATTGAAGATGACTTGTACTTGCTGTCCCAGTTACCATCTTCGAATATAATGACTTTCAAAGGGTACGAGATAAATGGTAATACATTTTACACGATCACCCAAGATAAGAAGAGCACCAACCAAAACAGTGGTGTCCGCTTTGATGCAGAAACCAAGACAGGAAAGGAAACATATTATGGTTATATACAGGACATATGGGAACTTGACTATCGACGTGGTTTGAAGGTCCCTTTGTTTCGGTGCAAATGGGTCAATATGACACGAGGCGGGGTAACGGAAGACCCGCAGTACGGAATGACAACTGTGGATCTCAACAATCTTGCGTATGCAGACGAACCATTCGTCCTAGCCAATGATGTGGCACAGGTTTTCTATGTGAAGGACATGTCTACCAAGCCAAGAAAAAGAAAAGATAAGGAAGCGAATGCATCGTACGATGAGCCAAAGCGGCACATAGTTCTTTCTGGGAAGAGAAACATCACGGGAGTGGATGACAAGACAGATGTGTCAGATGATTATGAAAAGTTTGATGAAATTGCTCCATTCCAGTGAATATTGACCCGAGCATCCCGTTAAATGATGAAGATTTTCCATGGTTACGGCGCAAAGGGACACACGCGAAGAAAAAGTTTCACACCCAAAGATCTGGGATGTGATCGGCTTCACTATCATCCCTTTCTTCTGTGTTTCACACCCAGGAGGGAATCTCTGTAATAGTTAGGGTAGTTATGTGTTTTGTCATTTGAAACACGAAGAAATTTTATGTGCAAACAAATTCTTTCATGCCTTTACTGATTTTTTTAAGCTAAATGACCCTGAAATTGAAAAGCATTTCAAATGAACTCAGAAAAGGTTGAAAGTTGGCATGGTATCATAATTTCACCCACATAGCATGTGCAAAAAAGTAGAGAGGGTTACCGCAAAAACTGGATGCACTTCGTGTACTAAATGGACAATCTCTTTCGAAGTATCAGGGTTTCGGACGAAAACTCATCCGTTACAAAAGGCATTTCATTTTTTTAAATAACCAAAGCATTACCAAATTGAATATAATGATAAAACACACTAATATTAAACATAAGAAAAAAGAATCACTGAAAAATCTA
The DNA here is from genome assembly GCF_003073215.2 of Triticum urartu. Lineage (NCBI taxonomy): Eukaryota > Viridiplantae > Streptophyta > Magnoliopsida > Poales > Poaceae > Triticum > Triticum urartu. The sequence goes on from NC_053024.1 coordinate 35,884,943, forward strand.
TTCTCAAAGTTAAGTTATTCACAAACTAGTGATTCACACAAATTTCAAATAAATCAAAATTTAAACTATTCAAATTTGTAAACTACCGGTACTAACAGAAAGTTTGTAATTTTTTGTACCTAAAGCAAAAATATTCACAAAGAAACTCTAAATACTGCAAAAAAACAACTCAAACAAAAATAAATAAAGCAAAAAAATAAGAAAAAAAAACCACCTACTGCGCCACAGCGGCCTGCATACGACTAGAAACCCAACCTGTTGTTGGGCCAGGATGCAGGCCCGCAAAGGCCCAGTAGGCCCATAGGGCATCACAGAACATTTAGGCCCAGTAGGCCTGCTTTGGAGAGGAGCTCGAGGGAGCTACCGCACTGGGGCTTATAAACCAGTGCGGACGCCCCTCGGCTAGCGAGGTGGGACTAAACATTTCGCACCGCACCTGCGCCAGTGCACCCCCTTTAGTGCCGGGTGGTAGCACCAACCGGTACTAAAGGGGGGCCTTTAGTACCGGTTGGAGCCACCACCTGGCACTAAAGGGGTGCTGTTCCCGCCGCTTGGCCTGGCCAAAACAGGCCTTTAGTACTGGTTGGTGGCTCCAACCGGTACTAAAGGTCCATCCTATATAACTAAACACTTCAAAATTTTCAGTTTCTCCTCTGATTCTTCTCCTCCACCCCGTCGCCCGCCGCCCCCGTCTCCATAACCCTCGTCGCCGTCCCGTCGTCCCTGTCCCCGTCGTCACCGCCGCGCCGTCCCGGCCCGTCCCGCGTCGTCGTCGTCCCCGTCATCGCCGCCTCGTCCCCGTCGTCGCCGCCCTGTCCCTGTCCCCGTCGTCGCCATCCCCGTCGTCGCCATCCCCGTCGCCGTCCCCGTCGCCGCCCCCCGTCGCCTCTCGCCTCGCCGGTGAGCACACACACACACACATATAGCATTGTTAGAAATTTTTATTTTTTTAGTTATAGAAATAGTTAGTTATATAGCATTGTTAGAAATGTTAGAATTGTTAGAAATTTTTCTGTTTTTAGTTATAGAAATAGTTATAAAAAAGTTAGAATTGTTAGAAATTTTTCTGTTTTTTAGTTATAGAAATAGTTATAAAAAAGTTAGAAATTTTTCTTTTTTTAGTTATAGAAATATTAGAAATGTTATACAAATGTTAGTTATATATATATAGAAATGTTATAATTTTTTTCTTCTGTTTTTTAGTTATAGAAATATTAGAAATGTTATAGAAATGTTAGTTATATAGCATTGCTAGAAATGTTATAGGAATGTTAGTTATATAGAAATGTTAGAAATTTTAGTTATCAAAATCCAATCATTAAAAAAATGTTACTTTTTGCGGGCATATAGCTAGTATTTGTTCTCGACGATGCCCAGCCCGCATCCTCGCCGTCGACCCGTCCGCGACGACGTCCGGCTGACCCATGTCCGGGACTGGGCTCCGCCGGGCTGGCACTGGGAAGTGCTGCCTGGAGGGGTGCGCCGCTTGATGAGGAACCCGGCCCCGGGTCCCGTCGTCGACCCTGATCTCGTTTGGTGGCGTTTGCGTGGGCCAGTTTCAGTGCAGAGGGAGCCGGCCCCGCCAGAGGTGGTACGTCGCCGTGTCAGGGAGGAGGACGAGCACATCCATCGCTACATGGTTGCGTTAGAGGGCGGCAGGTTCTCCAATACCTGGCAGTTTCTTCAGGGATCTCACTTCAGCTATGATCCTGTGAGGGTTCCTTCTCTTTGGGTGTCCACCGCCCGCGCCACAGGAACCGCGAGTGTCCTAGATTCTTCTGTAGTATTCGATCTTTATTAGCTACCTAGCCAGTGATGTACTCGATATATAATATTCGAGACGATGTATTCAAGATTATATATTATTCGAGACGATGTATTCGAGATTATATCTATTATTCGAGACGATGTATTCGAGATTATATCTATTATTCGAGACGATGTATTCGAGATTATATCTATTATTCGAGACGACGTATTCAAGATTATATTCGATGATGCTTATTATGTACTATGATTGATTCAGTTTTTCCTTATTAATTGATTGCATACATGCATTGTAATTTGAATATATTTCTTTTGGATTAGTTAAACAAAACCTATGGCGGACAATACCGGCAGAGAGGGAGAAGAGGCCCTGTTCAATATCATATGCAATCCTCGCGGGCCAGATGATGATCAGAATGAAGAAGATTATGACGGCTCCGAATATCTAAACAACACCGGGGAGGGTGATATGATATTCGATCGCGACGACCGAATTGATGAAGTCGTGAACTATGAACATGACGAAGAAAATGTTGATCTTGAAACAACAAAGACCGGCGAGGTATATATATTTATATAAGCAGGCATCTGGTGATCATCACATGTTTTAAATGACTTGAAGATATATTAACGAATCGATCTTTCTTCTTTCAGCCATCCGGATCGAGCAAATCTTCAGGCAACAGGACGAAACGAGGCCCGAACAAAAAGTTGAAGGAGAGCGTAAAGTACAATATCGAGGCAATCAGACCTAATGGCGAAACATTCGCGCCTAAGAAGATTGCGGACAAGTTCGTTCGTTAGTGCGGAGTTCTTGTGAAGGACCAACTCCCGATCTCCCTTCAAGAATGGAGAGAGCCATCAAAGCCACGTCCAGGAGTTACTTTTGTCGATGACAGACAAAAACAGTTTCTTTGGGAAACGCTCATGGAACATTTCACCCTACCAGATCATTTCACAAAAGCAGATGTGGAGAAAGTCAAGGACGCTGCTCTTAGGAAGATGGCGGTTGCATTCAAGAACCACAAGATTCGTGAATGGGCCAAGTACGTCAACGGAGGAAGGAAGACTCCAGTATTTGAGGGAACACTAGAGAACCAAAGTGCTCATTGGGACGATTTCGTGAAATTCAAGGATTCGGAATTATCTAAGGAACGGTCGAGAATAAACAAGGCCAATGCCGCAAAAAAGGATAAGTTCCATAAGCTGGGGCCAGGTGGCTATGCGGTGGGAATGCCTAAGTGGGATAAGTCTCAGAAAGAGATGCCGGATGCAGGTGTCACTCCAGAAACATTGAGCTGGCCCCCCAGGTGCAGGACTTGGTTCTATGCGCATGGGGGGAGTTGGACCCGAAGACAGGCAAAGTTTCCAAGAAGGCATGTCTGGACGGAGCCGAAGATAAGCTACTTGTTGCAATAGAAGAGGCTCGTTCCGGGTTGTTCGAGCCCAACAGAGAGAACGACGAGCTTACGCGTGCCCTGGGAAATCCAGAACACCCGGGAAGAACACGAGGCATGGGTGCTATTCCGTGGTATGAGGGGTTTTCGGACTGGAACGCCGACTACAAAACCCGTGCGAGAAAGAAGATTGCGGAGGATAAGAAGAGGAAGATGGAGGAGGAGCAGAGGAAGCTAGACTATGAACGCCTTCAAGGCCTAGAATCAGCGCACGCGGACTTGGCAATCAAATTCCAGCGGCAGCAGGAGCAGATCGACTCACTTAGCCATCAAAGGGGGTCTCAGCAGCTAGCGGATGATCCACCAATGGATAGCACCGTCCCATCCATGCCGAGAAGCAGCGTGGGTTCCGCCCCGGACGACGCATTGCTGGATAGCTACCTAGTGGATGACATCATGGAGAACACTAACTGCGAGCTACACTTCAAAATGAAGAAAATATCCATGAAGGTGGCGGACGCCCTTACTTTTACAAACCCCCCCCCCCCCCGAGGCAACCTTCCATTGCAACCCGATTCCAGCGGGCTATGCTCGTGTCTTGGTTGATGAGGTGGTGGACCAATATTCGGGGCTAGAGCTTGACATTCCTGGAGGTGACGATGAGCACACATTAGGAGAGGCCAACCATCGTATCATCCTATGGAGAAAGGATTGCATCATCTTTTGAAGGCCACCGACACCGCGTCATCCGACTCATCGTCGCAGTCCGCCACCGAGTCAGCAGACTCCCGCTCCTCCAAGTCTACCAACGCGTCAGGCCACTCCTCCTCCAAGTCCGGCACAGCTTCAGGCCACTCCTCCTCCAAGTCCGGGAATGCGTCAGGCCACTCCTCCGCCAAGTCCGGCACAGCTTCAGGCCACTCCTCCTCCAAGTTCGGCACAGCTTCAGGCCACTCCTCCTCCTCCAACTCAGCCACATCAGCCGTCTTCGCCGCCTCAGCAATCACGGAAGAGAGCCGCCTCAGCTATGGCGCGCAGCGGTACAAGTCGAGGTAGTACTGCAGGTACAGGCGGAGGCAAGCGATTTCAATATGGTCCAAGCCTCGCGCCTCTTCCGCAGAGGCCTTATGACAAGTCCGAGGAGGAAAACGTAGCCATATCGAAGGCCGAGGTGGAAGCCCATTTTGCACCGAAACCGCCACCGCCGCCAAGGGAGAAAGTGCCTGTGAAAGATTGACCACTTCATTCGTATGGCTAGACCACCAGCTCCCAAGCCTGTTGACACAGACTATGAGCGCCACCTCAGGAAGTTAAATCGAGCACGTCTACAGAAAGAGGCGAGCTCGAGCTCGAGCAAATCAGCTGGCAAAAAATGCGGTAAAACCGTTCCCCAGTTGGGAGAACAGGTGGCGCAATCAATCTCCTCGCTTGTTGTGCCAACAACACATGACAGTAGGCGCGCCCAATATTATTGTGGGCAAACCGTTAACGTTCCCGGGCTGGGCGATGTGGTAATAACCGAGGAGCATATTGCGCAGGCTGAAACCCTCAAGATCACTGTTGGACAACTCCTCGATATCGAGCCCATGTCTCTGACTAGAGGGGAGGAAATAAAACGGAAATATGCCCGGGGCCAATCTTTGGTCGAGCCAGAGGAGGTCAATAAGCTCCCAACGAGAATGTATGCATTGCATCAATGGTACATGGACATTACCAAGATTTCCAATCGAGAGTCCCTCATGGTGAATGTCAAGATCATAGATCCCAAAGGAGAATACTATTACCCGCTACCGCCCCCATGAATCACTTCCAATTGTTATCGTGCTCCGAAGGCACCAATTAGCTAGGCTAATGCCACTGGCTCCAAAGGCACCAATTAGGAGAAATTGTGTGTGTGTATATATATATATATACATGTGTGTATATATGTGTGAATTAATTAATGATGATTGTGAGACATTCGATGATATATATATATATTATGATCGGTTGTACTAGAAATTCTATTTATATATATGCATAACGTGTACAATATGTAGTATCGTAAAATACCAGCAAACGAAAAAGAATTAAATGGAAAACACAAAATGAAATGAAAAAGAAATTATAAACCCAAAACCCCCACCAACATTTTAATACCGGTTGGTGACACCAACCGGTACTAAAGGGCTCCCTGCCCCCGAAGCTGGCTCGTGCCACGTGGTTGCCCTTTAGCACCGGTTCGTGCTGAACCGGTACTAAAGGGGGGGGACCTTTAGTGCCTACATTTTAGCGTCGGTTACCAAACCGGCACTAAAGGGCCTTACGAACCGGTGCTATTGCCCGGTTCTGCACTAGTGTAAAGGGCCTTACGAACCGGTGCTATTGCCCGGTTCTGCACTAGTGGGAGGACGCGGAGCGTGCCGAGCAAGGCCTACCGCCCCGCTTCGAGAAATACCATGACAAGAAGACCAGGAACTATGTCAGGGCCCGGTACAAGGAGGACCCGGTAACAAAGGAGCTTACCATGGATCCGAAGACCAGGGCGCTTGAGCATGTTCTGGTAAGGAATACACCCCCGCATAATTAACTCCATATGGTTGCATTCTAATTAATGAAGCCAAATTTCTAAATGGTTCACATTCCTTCCGCAGGAGACTGAAAGCAGTAGCGCGGGGTCGTCTCAGAGCTCCCCTTGGGACAACACTCTAAATAGGGCGTTAAACGTAATGAAAAATAAGGATAAGCTCAGTAAGCCGTCGTCAGCTGGTCGTGTGGCTGGCAAAGGCTTGTCCACAAAATGGTCGTCATACTATAACGCTGGTGGGCGAAAGGAGAGAAAGGCCAGCTCAGAAAGCCAGTCGCGCGAGGTTCAAGAACTCAAGGCACAAGTGGCGCAGATTCCGAAGATTTTCCAAGAGCAAGTGCAACAACAACTTGGAACGACGCTCACCGCCATTGTGCCTACCTTGGTTGAGGGGCTGCGGGCGTGGATTGCGGGCGGCCAACAGGGGCCGCCCCCGGTTCCCAGCTTCACGACCAGCAACTCGCACAACGCGCAGGTGGCGCCATTGGTGTCTCTAGCGGAGGCGGTATTGGTGTCTCCGACGCCGGCACGGGCATTGGAGCTTAATGCACCCGGGTGTACGCCGACCGGCACCTCGGCAGCAAGCGGCCCCTCCGTCAGTTGCACGCCCGCTGTTGGCGGTGCCTCGACATTAGCCGAGCTCAACGCCATCACGGTAACTAAGCCTCTCGGCCGATGACTTCATCTCCTTGCCTTTGATTGGGCATCCCTGACGCACTACATGTTTTCGCAGGGCGCCGCCGACATTCCATGCACTCTCCTGCACTTCGTGGGCGACGAGTTGATCGATGTCGCCAAGGGCAGAATCGTTCAACCGGGCAACCCCGTGTTCCATGGTAATCCGATGCCACCCACCGTGTATAGGGTTGAATTGGTTTGGGTGCTGCCAGGCTGCAACGAGTTGTTACCTCCGATTCGACCAGCTGGGGCCGACGAAGATGATGTGATGACCCTCAGCGCCTGCGTAAGCTGGCCCCTGCTTTGTCCGAAGAGCCAGATTCATTTGGGGGCGGGGGACACCACCTCACAGACAACACCGCCAGTCGTGCCGGTGCCAAGCCATGGCAAGATCGCCGCAACGCTACCGGACATGCCGGACATCCCTATGGCACAGGATCCGAACATGCATATGGCACAAGATCCGGACGACAACGGTACATTTACCAACGTCGATAAGTACATTGCCGAACATGGGTACGGTGACGAATTCTTCGGGCCTCCTTCTCAAGAACCCAACCCTGAAAAAGACGACCGCGATCTAGCTGGTACCGCGGAGAAACCCAATTGCAACAGGCGTCATGTGGCGTTCAGTTCTCAGGAGACGCCTCCAGCTGTCGCCTTCACCGAGTCTCAGATAGCCGAGGTGCGAAATATTATCAGCCCCAACACACTCAAGAAGGCGGTCTGTGAGCAGAACTCGATCCCATTACAGCAGAAGAAGAAGGGACGGAATAGAAAGAGTAACAAGGGTGCGAGCCAGCCGGCACCGAGTACGATCCGTGCTCAGGACGGTCCACCTTCACCTAAGGATATCTTGAGGAGGGTGCATGTGGCGGGTAGGTCGATGCTACCGACTAATCTGCTCAATGCTGCAACCGGTGCTATGCGGAGTCTGCATGACAGTATTCTTTCTTTGGAGAAGCGGCGTATCTCCAAGAATGATGTGGCATACCCGGTTTTCGTGGCCAAGGTGCCAGAGGGCAAGGGCTTTGTGGATAACGCCATCGGGGGTACGATCATCCTGTGGTTTGATGACATCTTCGCTATGTTTAACCTTCATCCGCTGCACTACACCTTCGTTCGGCTATTTTCGCTGAGTATGGAGATGCAGATCATTAGAGACAAGACCCCGGACATCGTGATAGCCGACCCCTTCTACATGCGTGCTAAGATCTTGGGCAATGCTGGGGACTGGCAAGTCGCGAGTTCATACCTCGAAGGCGTCATTTTGGCAAACCCAGATAAGGATAACTTCCTCGTGTCTTACTTTCCCGAGTAAGTCATCCCCTCACCGCCCCGTAACATATGATTTCTTAGATTTCGATCGTTCTTTTTTTTCTAACATTCCGTGTTTTGTGCAGTGACACACATTGCACACTCATCCTCTTAAGCCCGAAATATTCCATGGCCACGTATTTTGACTCGGACCGTCAGTCGAAGAAATACTACACAAATATCAAGAAAGTTCTTGATGATGATGTTCTCCCCGGCTACGCCAGATCTGGAGGCACCTTCACCAGGCCAATTCGTACGTACGACAAGCACGTGTTCACCCATAATACGACGTTCCCCTACGTCAAGCAGCCGCCTGGTGGTCAGAAGGATGCCTACTACGCCCTCCATCACATGCGGGCGATCGTACGGGACCATAATCACCTTCTGCTACCAAATAATCTCAAAGATTGGGCCGCAAGCTTTTCGGCAATCCAGGACGTCGACATTAGACAAGAATTCTTTCGCATCCAGTCGGAGTTTGCGGAAATCATCCATCAAGATGTCCTTCGTACCTCGGGGCAGTTCTACCTCAGATATGAACCGTCCAACAGTGATATAGACACAACGCTACAAATGCAGGCTGACAACTCCCGCGATTTCATGACCATCACGAGAGACGGCAGCTTCATCCACCCTCCGGTCCCTGAGCCGAGTCGAATATAGTGATGCTATGTGTAGTTCTGAAATATCGATTAGCTATGTTGTAATTAAACTTTAATGAACTTGTATGTCTCTTTGGTTTGGACAGTCGTTCAACTTAGATGTGATCGATGCTATTTATTAGTAGGACCATGAATCGTGCTATTAATGTCTTGCTTTTCTCTTTCGATCCTTTTGTTGCATACTTATATATTGCTTATGTATTGTCTGTGAATTGCTACTAACGCTTTGTTTGGCTAGTGCATAGAGATGTCGTCGTATGTCGTGTACAAGGGTAAGGTTCCCGGAGTCTACGACGACTGGGAGGAGTGTCGGAGACAGGTTCACCGTTTCAGCGGTAACAGTTACAAATGGTACACCACTAGGGCGGAGGCGGAATCTAGATACACGCGCTATCTAGCGGGAGAGAGCAGGGAGCGGAGGAGGAACCGGATGAAGACCAGTTTCATCGCGATGATGCTCATCGTGATGACCGCAGCTCTCTTCTATGTGATGGTAGTTTAGATGATCGATATCAACTTGTAATGTGAAGACAAACTCGCTACTCGCGGTCTCGAGACATGTAATGTTCTATCTTTGTTCGGTCTTTTGAATTCGGAGACTAATACGATGAATTGTATTCAGAGACTAATCTTCTATTGTATTCGATGAATCTGCTGTTGCTGTGTGGTGCTGTCTATATTCTGTCTAGTAATATATTTTGTAACCTGTGCAAATATCAGAAAAGAAAAAAAATCCCTAATATTCATACTAGTGGCGCACCACTCAGCACTTTAGTGGCGCACTGCAAAAAGCAAACTAGTGACGCATCATCAACTAGTGCGCCATTAGTAAGCCAGAGCACATGGGTAAATATTGCCCCCTGCCATTAGTAAAAAATTCTAATGGCGTGATGCTAGTGGCGCACCTGTAGTGCGCCATTAGTAGCCAAAACAGGTGAGCCACTAGCAGGCCTTTTCCTAATAGTGTAATTTGAATACAAGAATGCACATGGTTTCAACTTATTACAGAGACCAACTTGCAAGTCAAATTTGCCATGCCCTATAATTTCTATGAAAATGTTCATCTACTATACACTAGAAACCACTATTAAGATATTGGACGTGTCTAGCAGGCAAACGTGTGCCCGTTAGTGCCCCCTGGCAGCCTCCCATATTAGGTATGTTTTGGTCCCCCCTCAGTCCAGATTTGGAAAGGAAAGGGTTCACCGTCTCCCAGGTCCCTCCGTCCACCCAGCTTCTCTCCCTCCCTTCACGCGCTTCACCAAAAGCAGTGCCCCCTCCCTCCTTTCTTCTTCTCTCCCAAGCTCTCCCCATGCCCTTCTTCTTCTCCCTCTTCTTTCTTCTTCCACCCCATCGTCTTGTGTGTCCCCCGGACCACCCATCGAAGAGAAAAAAGCACCTGGCCCTCATCCCCCAATTGCGTGCACGCCGCAGCTCCCATGTGTTTTCTCTCGGCTCCCCTTGCACCCAACGCCCTCTTGTCTCTCTCCTCCATGGTTTATGCCCTTCTTCTCCCCCACACAAAACCATTCCCACAGTCAGAAGGACTTCCTGCGATTGTTACCCCGTTACATGTACTAAAATACTGAAAAAAGGTATCCACCCATTTGCAAATGAAGGAAGAGACATGAGGTGATTTTCTCACTTCTTCTCCCCTTTGTTCTCCCTCATTTTTCTCCCTGGTCCCTGGGCAACTAGTATCTTTTTTTTGCACTACACCTGTTGCAGAGAAGAAAATAACCAAAAAAAGGAAGTGAGTAACTACAATGCATATTTTAAGCAAAACATGTATTGACAACAAGCAACTCTCGGCAAGGGATGAAAAAACAGAATGCCTGCTCACGTTTCTCTTTTGTTTCCAAGTACTGGTTGTTGTGTGTTTAGGCTTGCTTTTGGACTAGTAAAAAAGTGTGTTGGAAAACAGAAAGGAGCGGCAACTTTTATGGTTGTTTTAAGCAAACAAAGTGGTAAAAACAAGCAACTCGCATGTGTGCTCTTGTGTTGAGGGTGAAAAAATATGGGGTAAACACATCTCTGAATTTTAATTTGCTTTGTGCACAGCTATTTTTAAGCAAAGTCCAGTTCAATGATTTAGCAACTCTAGAAAGCAGAAGCAAGTTCTAGGGGTGTTTTGAGCAAAAACAGTGTTAAGAGCAAACAAACTCATGTGTGGTCATGTGTTAAGGGTGATAAAAGAGGGCTAGAAGCAACTATGAATTTTAATTTGGTTTGTACATTGCTGTGGTGATAGAATTTAGTTTTTTTTAAAGCACCAACATCTAGGTGGGTTGTTTTCAAAGCAATTCCAATGCTGGCATTAATCAACTATGAGCATATAATCGGTAAAATCACACACGATTGGTTCCTCTCTAGATAGTAAAGCAAGTAATCTACTAGTGCATGGTATGGAGATTACCTGGAGAGTAGCTTCTCTAGGCCTTCTATGGCTTTGATATTTTTGTATGTGGGTCTTGCAAAAATTGAATGAAACAAAAAAAACTAATGTTTCTTCGTAGCTTTTCTCCTCTAAAGAAAGCTACAATGGTGTTCGGTTCCCCAAGAAACCATGGTGAAGCAAAAAAATAGTCATAGACAAACATAGTAAGGGAAAAATTGTAAGGACTAGGTAAAAAATAATCATAAAAACACACAGTAGTAGTTTTGTTACTGCTGGAAGAATAAGACAAAAGAAAAAGCAAAAACAGTTATATGAATTTGCTGATACTGCTACTTTTAGTTTCTGGAATAGAACACATATTTCTATCTTAAAAATCTTATTTTTGGTGAATTTTTACATCCCAAGACACTTGAAAAACACATCTGTCCCAACAAAAGGCATGCCTTCTTCCATCGTTCCTTCAACACGTAAAAGTGGCCTGCTAGAAAAAAAATAGTAAAAAAATATATTAGTTGCCTGTGTTCATTATGTTAGTTGCTTAATTCATTCAATTAACTTGCTTTTACCCACCTATTGGGGGTAAAAATGTAAAAAAACATGATGTTGTTATATCAGTTGCCTGTGTTCCCTATGTTAGTTGCTTGACTCATTCAATAACTTGCTTGGAAAAGGGGGGAAATTGTTTGATCATTTTGGGTAGTTTGAAAAAAGACTGTGAGAAGAGAGATGCAAAGTTTGCATCATTTTGAGGCAAATACAAGGCTATGGTTAGGCAGTTTACAAAAATTCCTTGGGCAACTCGCACCGTGTGTAGCAATTGTCTGTATTTAGTTTGCATCATTTTGAGGCAACTACAAAGACAATAGTTAGGCAGTTAACAAACATTCTTTCAGCAACTCACATGAAAGAGCATTTGTAGCAACTATATGTAATAACTTTGCAGGAAAGGGCAAGTTTGCGTCATTTTGAGGCAACTACAAACGCAATAGTTAGGCAGTTAACAAACATTCCTTCAGCAAAGCACACGAAAGAGCATGTGTAGCAACTATATGTAATAACTTTGCAGGAAAGGGAAAGTTTGCATCATTTTTGAGGCAACTACAAACGCAATAGTTAGGCAGTTAACAAACATTCCTTTAGCAACTCACACGAAAGAGCATGTGTGGCAACTATATGTAATAACTTTGCACGAAAGGGCAAGTTTGCATCATTTTGAGGCAACTACAAACGCAATAGTTAGGCACTTTACAAAAATCCTTGAGCAACTCACACTAGCGGAATAAGTTAGGCAAGTTTTGGCACTTAGCCCCCCCCCCCCCCCCCCCCCCCCCCATCATGTCCTCTCAGTTTCTCATAGGTTTCTCAAATTATAAAAAATATCGTTGAGCAAGTCTTGGGCAAAACATAGAACCCAACACCCCCGGCAGTGGATCTCTAGGCAACTCGTGCCAGCATCTCTAGTGACTAACTATTATGCGTTGGGCAAGTTTTGGGCCAAAAAAAACTAGCCCTCTTGGGAGCGGATCTCTGGCAACTCGCGACAACTTCTCTAGTAGCTAACCATCATGTGTTCGGCAAGTTTTGGGCAGAAATAGAACCCAACATTCCCGAGAGCAACTCTTGGGCAACCCGCGCCAACATCTCTAACAACTAACCATCATGTGTTGAGCAAGTTTTGGCTAAAAAGTATACCCAACACTCTCAGGGGCGGATCTTGGGCAACTTGCGCCAACATCTCTAGCAACTAACTATCATGCGTTGGGCAAATTTTAGAAACTTCCGGCCCAAAATCGCTGACGATTCCATCCCCCGCATCCCGAGGCCGCAAACCACCCCTGCGCTCAAATCATCGATTTTCCCAAAAAAAACAGACCACACACACCCTCTTCAACTCGTAGACATTTTCAAAAAAAAAAGACTGGTTGTCATTTAACCAACTTCGCCTTTATACTGCAGAAAAACTAACTGGTGGGGAGCTTTTTATCCCAAGCAACATGTCTCTTTGTCACAGGCAACAAGTGGTCGTCGTTTAGGCAACTTACATCTTATACCAGACAACTAATGATTCTTATTAGGCAACTTTGCCTTTGACTGCAATAGCGAACGCGAGGAGGTGGCATTGAGATTTTAAATAAACACATATTATTGATCACAAAAAATCTCTGATATAACACAGAAACAAACGATGGTGAAAATAGTTCAGTTCTTCAAGAAGAGATGTCATTTACCTCTTGAAGACAAATGAACATGGTGTCGCTATGCTAGCTTCCACTTTTGGTTCCTTCGACATCCCTCTTGCAGCGGTGAACAGGTCCCCTTGCCTCTCCCACTGGCCACAACTTGTTTGTGCATCCCTCATCGCCGCACCCTGTAAATTGGCCAACACTGGAAAATTTGAAAGGGATTTAAAACGACATCTTCCCATCTCTCGCAAATCATGCCTGCTATAGAAAAGCTTGTAGTATGTTCAGGCAACTACCTGGTAAACAGGAATATTGGGTGAAGAACATTACTAACAACGATAGTCTATAAGCAGAGTGGCTGAACTACAGGATAACAGGAAGCTGTAAACAAACATAAAGAACACAATGGTAAATCAATTGAAGCAGCTAGCACTGAAAGTAAAGGACACAAAAATCTTACATAATATTAGGAGTACTAGTGAAAATCCGTTGCTTCTTCATCGGCGGATTGCATGATGTGCAACCTCGGCCTGAACTTTCCTTTCCTGCTACATCAGCCGGCCGGCAGCCAACATCCATCCAATTCAGTTCAGTTGACACGGGCTGAGCAATCTTTTTGTCTGAAGATTCGTTGACACGGGCTGAGCAATCACCCTACAATGGAGGCCCCAACAATTGTCGATGTAGAGCAACTGCAGTCCAGTTCAATTGTAGAATCAATCACAAGCCAGTATTTCCCTGAAATTTGCCTAAGTGGTGGATACAATTTGCCCGCTTGCACTGAAAATTTTGTCTGAAGAAATGGAGAGCAGATTCAGTCCCTCCCCTCCCCTCCCAACGGAGCAACGAAAAGCATATGTGTATGCAGCAAAACGCATGAATATGGCATCATGATGAGCATTCTTTTTTGAATAATCGCTAAGTTTAGTCATTAATTAGATCCGCTATGTACCTCATGTCGTCCAACACGACGCCATGCTCCGGCACTTCAAATGGAGCGGCCAAGGCGTCTGGGAGCGGTGGTGCTCGGACGAGCTGCACGTCCGCGACGTTGTCGGCCTTCCTGCAGACGGCATCGTTGTCTCTATGGCCGTCAACGACGCGCCCCTCGCCCGCTACATCTACTTGGACGTGGACGCCCCTGACGAGATGAGGTCTGTCGGGCGCGCCCACTTGTATTGCCGCGGGTGCTGGAGTGGCAACGTGTGCGTCACCGATGGGGATGGCGACCGGTGCTTGTAGATTTGGCGCCGAGAGCCTGTCGATCCGGTGCCTGGACATGGCCTGCTCCGCCGCCATGGTCCTCGACGACCCCACCCAATCACGGCGGCGGTTGAAAGATCGTGGATGTCGTCTAGAGGGGGGTGAATAGGCGTTTTAAAATAATTACGATTTAGACTTGAACAAATACGGAATAAACCTAGCGGTTAATTTGTCAAGCACAAAACCTAAAACAACTAGGCTCATCTATGTGCACCAATAACTTATGCTAAGCGAGATAAGCAACTATGTGATAGCAAGATATATGACAAGAAATAATATGGATATCACAAAGTAAAGTGCATAAGTAAAGAGCTCGGGTAAGAGATAACCGAGGAACGCGGAGACGACGATGTGTCCCGAAGTTCACACCCTTGCGGATGCTAATCTCCGTTTGGAGCGGTGTGGAGGCACAATACTCTCCAAGAAGCCACTAGGGCCACCGTAATCTCCTCACGCCCTCGCACAATGCAAGATGCCGTGATTCCACTAAGGGACCCTTGAGGGCGGTCACCGAATCCGTACAAATGGCAACCCTTGGGGGTGGTCACCGAACCCGTACACTTTGGTAACCCTTGGGGGCGGTCACCGATACTCGTCAAATTGCTCGGGGCGATCTCCACAACCTAATTGGAGACCCCGACGCTTGCCCGGAGTTTTACACCACAATGATTGAGCTCCGAACAACACCAACCATCTAGGGCGCCAAGGCACCCAAGAGGAACAAGCTCTAGTGTGCCCAAACACCCAAGAGTAATAAGCTTCTCAAACTTCACTTTCACGTATCACCATGGAGAACTCAAACCGATGCACCAAATGCAATGGCAAGGGCACACGGAGTGCCCAGGTCCTTCTCTCTCAAATCCCACCGGAGCAACTAATGCTAGGGAGGAAAATGAGAGGAAGAACAAGAAGGAGAACACCAAGAACTCCAAGATCTAGATCCAAGGGGTTCCCCTCACATAGAGGAGAAAGTGATTGGTGGAAATGTGGATCTAGATCTCCTTTCTCTTTTCCCTCAAAAACTAGCAAGAATCCATGGAGGGATTGAGAGTTAGCAAGTTCAAAGGTCAACAATGAGGACAAAAACGAGCTCAAGAGATAGAGAATCATTGGGGAAGAAGACCCCCTTAAATAGGTCCCCACGAATCTGCCCGTTATGTACAGAATAACATAGGAGCGGTACAACCTCTATGAGCACCGGTACAACCGGTAACAGGCAATAAGTGGTACAACCGGCCCACAACTGCCCAACAATCGCACCACAACAGAGACCAGTCCGGTGATAGAGCGGTACATGACCGGTACAACCTCCGAACCAATTCTGGAGCGGTACAACCGCTCCAAACACCAGTTGTACCGGTCAAGTGGTACAACCTCTCCATGGGGCGGTACAACCTCTCTGTGTAAAACAGGCAATATCAAAACAGTCACAACTTTCGCATACGAGCTCCCTAAAAAAAACTTAAAACAATAATTTCCCTAAAAAAAACTTAAAATAATAATGTCTATGAGTTGCCCGTGGTGCTCAATTTTTTCCTCCTTTTTTACCCAGGAGCTTCTTATCGAAGTGTTCGGCATGCAAAAGTATGAATGCTTGTATGCAAATAGTAGCATGAACACCGTATAACTGAATGCATAAATAGGTTCAAAAGAATGTCATTGATCATATTTAGAATCTTACTACTAGCAGCTAGCTAGCAAGTTGGATAATAAAACATTGAAATTAGGCAAACCGTATCTTCCAGAAAGAACAAATATATCGACCGTAGCCTGAGAAGATTTGTGAAAAAAAGGGAATTCTGCTTCAAGAAAAATCAGCGCAAAATGAAATTGGCTAGCTGGCCTGTTGACTCTTCATTCCCAGATGCAAATTAAACAAGTGAAGCGAGCACCAAAAGTCTATGTCAGCATATATATAGGAGCATGCAATGATCGGCACAGCAACAAAACATACGTACATAAACAGTAAGATAGTGATGTACCGATCAAGATATCAGTTTTACTGCAGTAACATAACAAGCTAGTCGATGAAAAGCACAAGACTACTTTCAGTATCTATACGAGTAGGCAAGTACTTAGGCATTGCTCTTTTTTTTTGCTCATAGCTAAATTGAGCATATTTTAGCCAGCACGGTGGGTTAATTAAGCGGCACGAACGTTCATACTAGCTCCCGGTTGCAAAAAGCACACCTCGATCGATCACTGCCTCATATATTAGGATGGATACATTCATACTAGCTCTTGTCGGGCAGGGTTCCAGATTCGTTCCGCCGGCGACCAGGCACGAACGTGCACTTCAGGCGGCAGGCGCGCAGTCATAGTCGTCATCGTCGTCGTCGCCGTCCGACTCGGCCTTCCTGTGCCGCCCGCCGCACCAGGCGTCACACGGCGCGGCGGCGTAAACGGCATAGGCAGCAATGCCGCCGTCTTGGACGACGATGTGGCTCATGATCTTCGACGCCGGCGCCATGAGGAGCTAGCTAGCTTGATTATGCAGCCGAATCACAAGCTTGAGGTCTAAGCGCAAGCTAACTAGCTGGTACTGGCAGTGGTGTTGGTGATGCTAATGCTAGCTGTGTTGGTGTCTGATATCTGCAGAGTATAGCCGCGTGCGGTGTGGGTTTTATAGGACGAAAGGATGTGTGGGGAAATGTGGCGGCATGCGGCCGCGAGCGCTGGGAGCGTGCGTCGGACATGCCGCGCGTGCATGGCCATGGCGTGGCACGGGCACGGCGCCGCACACTCAGCAGCCGGGGAGCCTCGCCGACACCGCCATGCCGCTGACAGGTGAGTGCCCGGGACCGGCGCGGTCTACATGCCAGTGGCTGCGGCAGCTCTGGTGCCGGGTGGCCCTGACCGCCGACGTGGAGGAAGGAATCGCGAGGACGATGGCGGGCCACGCCGGCAGCGAGCTAACGGGAGGTGGAAAAGGCTAGCTAGCTAGAACCGTCGACGCAGATCACTTGGAGCCTTTAGCAACGGCATCTCGATCGGGTGGTATTTCGCACTTTATTGCAGCTCGGTGCGGACATATATTCTGTCGCCTGCATGCGCGTGCGTTTGCGTCTGCTTCTTCCCTCCGGCGATCAATGTTAATCCCAATCGCCACACGAGCGGTACGTACTATGAACAAAGACGATTAGGTAGATTGATTGATGATCATGGTCTATCCGTCGTTGCCGAATACGGCAGTGCCGCACGTAGTGCTGATTATTAATGGAGAATCGGCAATGTGGTCTAGTGCCGGAAGATTGCCCATGAGTAAGAGTAAGAGAATCTACTGCCGGCCTCCTTAAATCCTCCTCAAACATCCGCCGACATGTCTGATCGGTAATCAAACATGAGAGAATAAGAGAGAAGGAAAAAAAATGACCAAGCCGAACCCCTCATTTTTCGATACAGGATGAATTTTATTGGCACAAAATGGAGTATCTAGAGAATACATAACATAATGAGCAAACATCCGACTTCTGCATAGTTAAGACGCACACAGTCAACATGAACATACGCACACAAAAATATGTTAGCAAATAAAAATGCCATACAAGACTAAAGTTATGCTTAGATCAGATCCGTGATCATCACCCCTCATACCATCCCTATACACCTGGACTGTCCGTGAACTCTCATATTAAGACCAAATGTAGGGAGGATATGAGGGCTTGCGGACGTGCCCGGTCAGTCTGCCATGTAGGACGCGGCCCATCCTAGACCACCTTTTATCTTTTTGTATTCTTTCTTTTCTTTCTCTCCCTTCATCTTTATCAATCACATGCAAATGTCCAGACATATAAAGGAGCAAATGAGGAGTATGACTGCATTGACGAACAAACAAAGCTTAAAATGGAGACGCCCGGACACTGATGGGGCACGTCTGCGGACATTTAGGGGACTGGGTTTGCTAAGTTCGACTGTAGATACTCTAAACTCGACAAACATGAAAAGCTTGGCAATGAGTATCGTTTGCCCGGTGCAGCGTAAATACTACTCGGCAAAGACCTGACCATGGGGCCCCATACAGTCCAAGTGATGGCTCTGTGATGAGGGGCCCGATGCAGAATGCCTTTGGCAGTGTACCAAGACGTGCAATGATCTAGCATAAGATGTAAACAATGACGATGGTAGATTTACCACCAATATCATGCTAGCTCTATATGATCATGCAAAGTAAAATGATAATGAAACCCAAGTCGTGTAATGTAAAGTAACAATGAAATCTGCATTGTAATATATCATGGAATGACTATGTAAATGCCATGATAGTAGGTATGGTGATTGTTCTGAGGAATATAGTCAGTTTATGTGTAGGAGAACAAGAGGAAGTCATTATTACTTACCCCCGCAGGAGTCATTGGGATTCCCCAAAGAGGAAGGGTGAAGCAGGACGATACCAACTATTTCTCCCAGTTAGAGAACCAAGGTTATCAATCAAGTATCCTAAATCAACAATGTGAGCAACACGTGGGCACACACACACACACACACGTACCCAACACAGCAGGAGGGTTGACAATTCTCTTGTCTTGCTAGTTAGAAGATTAAACCCAAATGATAGAGTTAGATAGTAGCAAAGTAACATAAGAAATAAAAGAGCAATTGTTATAGAAGAATCAAGTAATGGAGAATAGACCTAGGGGGCATAGGTTCACTAGTGATATCTCTCTCGAAAACAAGCAAATGACATGGTAAACAAATTACAATTGAGAAATTGACCAGATTGCAATATTCATGACTATGATCATTCATGTCAATCTCATATAGGCATTCATCTGATAAGTAGACTATTAATCCAACTACATATGCTATTAATACTCCACCCCAAAATCGCTATCTAGCATGCATCTGAAGTTTTATGTTTGCAAGAAACAGAGTATCGCAATAAGTAAGATGACATGATGTAGACAAAAAGAAGTCAATAAATATAACAAAACCCATTTTTTTATCCTTAGTGGCAATGTACAATGCGTGTCTTAGCCCTTACCATCACTAGGTTAGATCACCGTAAAATTGAACCCACTACAAAGCACCATTTCATCTGAAGAAAAACCCATCAAACTTGGCCAAGAAAATAGATAGATCGGAGAGCATGCAAAGCTAATTAACAATAAAAAAACCTTAAAAGATTCAATTGATTTCAATAAACAATATGATCATAAAGTGACAATTCATCACATCTCAACAAACACACCACCAATTACGTCGAATTGATCCTGATCATGTGAGAAGGCTCACGGTAACATATGGTACTGAAGATTCCAAAAAGAGAGAGAACCATCTACCTACTACTATGGACCCTAAGGTCCTAATGGAACTACTCACACATCATCATTTATGAAGCAAGGGTGATGAAGATGGCTCTGGCAATGGCTTCCCCCCCACGGCAGAGCTCCGGAACAGGCCTCCAGATTGAATGCTCATGAAACAAGAGATTGCGACAGCGATAAAATTCTTCTGAAAATATGGCCAGGGTTTATGTATTTATAAGGATTTATAGCGGTGAAATCAAGGAAAGGGGGTGCAGAGGGGCCCCACACGGCCTAGGGGCGCCCCCAGGGCCCAAGGGGTGGGCATGTGGGCCCCTAAAGCTCCTCTCAATCTCTCCCTAAGCTTCTAATTAATGTCCCTTGTTGCCCAAAAAATCGTATTAAATTGGCAAGTCATTTTAACCTCCGCACTGTGAACTACTCCCTCCGTCCTTCAAAGAGTGTACTTCCAACTTTGTTGGAGGGTCAAACCATTTCAAATTTGATCGAGTTTGTGCAAAAATATATCAATATTTATAAAACCAAATAGGTGTACGATGAAAATATATTGCATTATGAATCTAATGCTACTAATTTGATGGTATAAACGTTAGTGTATTATTGTATAAATACGGTCAAACATAAAAAAGTTTGACTTTCTGATAAAGTTGGAAGTACACTCTTTCATGAACGGAGGGAGTAAATTAATAGGTTAGATCCGCCGCGACCGCTTGCGGTACCGCCAACGTTAGGCAGAACTAAAAGTCGTGTACATGGAGATGGATGAGGCGGCGGATGAGGTGTTCGGCAAGAACGACGATAAAGAGGACATCGCCAGCTCTGCCACGCTCGTGGCCCGCCGACACATCCGCGGGTGCCGTCGACATCAAGGAAGAGTAGTGCATGGTAGGTCGCCACTGCTCGGGTCCCAGGAAGGCCATCACTCCTTCCCTCCCGTTGAAGCTAAGCTTGGCGGGCTGGTCATCGTCGGCCGATGAGCCGCTTAAGCTGCGGAAGCAGAGTTGGAGAGTGCTGAGGCGAAACTAGTAGTGAAGGAGAAGGCGAGAGCCGGAGCTTCAGTTCTCGGGGATCACGACAGGACATGGGGAACGGGTGCCGACGATCATCTAGATTAGATTTAGAGTAGGATTTAATTAAAATTGTCTAAAATATGTAATGCGCTTCATCCGGTTTTATATGAAAAATCAGCAGGTCCGTATGAATACCGTCCGTTTAGTTGAAATCCGAATTGAAATGTATGCGGATAGCGTTGGATGGCCGGTTCCAAAATCCATCGCGGATGGATGCGGGAGAGAATTCCGAATTGAAATGTATATGGATAGCGTTGGATGGCCGGTTCCAACATCCATCGCGGACGGATGCGGGAGAAAATTTACGGGTCAGCGTTAGAGATGCCCTAACATGGATAACTCTTTAGTGTTTTTTTTAGTTGCCCTCATGTTACGTTCACATTTTTTGTAGGCATGTTATGATTCAGCCTCTTTTAGGCATGTTATGATTTACATGTCCGTCATACAGATCCACGTGACGGGGCTGTACCGTCTGGACCGCTAGCGGTGCAGAATGTCAAAGGTCTACCACGAAAGGAGACGAACGAACTTGGGCTACATTAGTCCACGCCAAGACTGAGAGCGGCGGAACGGACGGAAGACAGGAGGAGACGAAGGAACTTGACTCGGCTATCGCCGCCGCCCGCCCTTACACCTTCCCGAGAGCCTCCGCCGTCGCCCCTTCCTCCTCTTCACGGCCCCGCAGAGAAAGACCACAAGAGGGGCGATAGAGGGGGTGTATCTTCTTGCATCACTGTTATCAATCAATGGTGGTAAGCTCTCCTCTCATCCTCCCCCAGCCGATTTTTCTTCTTCTTTTGAATGCATCTCTGCCGATATTTAGGGCCCCCTTACTTTTGGATCTAAAAAATAGGGCCTCCTTGGGTTTAGATTAGTAAAACATTAATTTTGGATTCCTAGGATCATACGAATTCTGAACAGGATCTGGTCCAACGGGGCAGGTTACGAAATTTAAGAAATCCAAGGAGAGTGTCAAAGGGCACGGTCTCTTCAAGTTGTGCTGTTGTGGCAGGTGTGCTGAACAACATGCAGATCTTGGGCTGCTAGCGCTAGTCGCAGGGTGCCGTTGGAGTGCGTACGCTTGCTGCACCATTCTGTGAATCATGGAGTGTGGTTGAAATTCAAGTGTTTATATATATGTACTGATGGGATCATAATATTTTGGGCATTGGCTTATGTGTTGTTGTGACGGTGACAGAGGAGGTTGGTAGTTTATCCAGTAAAAACAATCTTGTTTTTTCCTCCTCTTCAGTGCATTCTAGACACTAGAATGGAATGCGACTGTGTTGTTTTTCGCGCTAGAGATTTTGATTGTGATGTGTCTCGTGCTTGTTTCTGGGCTTATGACGATGCAACAAAATCTGTTCGACCCTCATGTCTTCCTCTTCTTTATACTGGCTATGTTGGGTGCTTTTATTTCAGTATTGATCTAGGCATGCTTAATTCATGTCACAGGACTGGGTTAGCGATAGCGATGACAGTGATACGTTCGATTGGGAAAGTGATGGACTGGCTGAGCCCTTGTCGGCTTTGGCCTTGAATAACCTTGATGCTTCTGGCCCATCCATGCTGGTAATTCGAGTAATAACTCATAGAAAAATGTGTCTTTCAACTTATTATCTTTAATTATTATGATTATAATGTGGTGTTTGTTTGTGCCAATGTACACAGGATGTTACTGGCTGGGCCAAGGGGAAAGCACCATCAGCTTCTTTAGTTGAGGAATTTGTCAGAATGGGTTATCCAAAGGAGATTGTTTTGATGGCCGTCGAGGCGAGCGGTAAAAGTTAATCTTTGTCCTGTGTACTGATAAACATGCGCCAATGTAATCTAAGAGCAATAGTGTGGAGTGCGTAGCGTGTGTGAGTGGTGTTGTATGGGTTCTTGTCCCATTTCTTCTTAATATAACGATACAAAGATCTATTGCGTGTTTGAAAAAATAAACCATTTGTCTTGTCTGTGTTTGCACCTTCTGATTCAACCGGTGCTTTATTAGGGTACAATGATGCAAATGACATACTCGAGCTACTTCTCACATTTAAGGTATCTTATACGTGCATGTCTATTACTTAGTTTATCCTATGATGCTCTTGCTGCATACTAGTAAGGACTGTGTTAATATTGGTCATGTGAAATGTAGGCACTAGTTAACTACCCATCCATGGAAAACAGCTTTACTTCTGGCTGCACCCCTCACGATGTTGAGGATGACGACGACAACGATCTTGATTTTGCAAAATGGGATGATGGCGGCGATGATGCTGGTGAGAGGGCAGCCAGTTCTAATGATTCTAGTGATGAGGCTGAGTCCTTGTTGGCTTCCGCCTTGAGTAACCTTGATGCTCTTGGCCCATCCATGCTGGTAATTTGAATAATAACTCATAGAAAAATGTGTCTTTCAACATATTTTCTTTTATTACTATGATCATAATGTGGTGTTTGTTTTTGCCCATGTACACAGGACGTTAATGGTTGGGCCAAGGAGAAAGCACCATCATCTTCTTCACTCGAGGAATATGTCGGAATGGGTTATCCAAAGGAGATGCTTTTGAAGGCTGTCAAGGCAATTGGTAAAACATAATCAATTTCATTTTTTTTTGTCTGTGTTTGTACCTTCTGATTCAACAGGTGGTTCGGTTTTTAGGGTACAGTCATGCAAATGAATTTCTCGACCTACTTCTCACATTTGAGGTATTTTATACATGCGCTTCTATTAGTTAGTTTATCCCATGATGCTCGTGCTGCATACTAGAAAAGACTATTGATATTGGTTGTTTGAAATATAGACGCTAGGTAATTACCCTTCCATGGGTAACTGCTTTACCCCTGGCTGCACCCCTCATGATGCTGCGGATGACGATGACAGTGATATTGATTTTGAAAACTTGAATGATGATGATGATGCTAATGATTCCACAAACTGGAATGGTGATGATGATGATGATGATGATATTGATTTCAAAAACTGGGATGATGATGACGATGGTGCTGGTGAGACGGAAGCCAATTCTAATGTTTCTGGTGACGAGGTAGCTGATTATGTATCTCCAGATTGGAAAATGAGTACTCTATGATTATATGTGTGATGATATGTGAAATCTTTGCCTTGTTGACCTGTTTAAGTATTAGTTGATTTGAGTGAAGCATCCAACATGATATATAGCTGGGACGTTATTTTCCATTTTTCTTTTCAGATATTCTAGTATCTGGCCAGTATAGTCCCATCATTCAAAACATCATGGTAGAGTTGATGTATCTCTAAAATAAAATACTACTTGTTTAGCAACTACACTAGCATGATCTTGGCCTTCTCTTTGCTTGAGTGAATTGTCTCTTGTTAAGAATTTATATTCGTATCTCTTATGATTCCTCTTCTGGGTGCCATTCACACCATGAGCACTCCTTCACATAATGTTTGATCTGCTCTTGTTTTCTCTTATGCTCTCAAACTCTCGTGGGTGTAGAATTGTATTGTGAGGTTTGAGCACATGATTTTCATTACATACAATTCTTCACATGCTAAAGTTTACCATGTAATAGTGTGATATTTAAGGGTATGGATTGAATACTTTCAAGACTACACTTATCGCAGAGTAGTCAAACGAACATGAAATGACTTTATTATTGTGCGTGCCTGTCTTCGGTCATAATGATTGTAAACTTAGTTTTATCTAGGCAGCACTCATTTTCTTTTCAGTGCTTATGCATTTGAATATTAGTTGCAAGACTTATGAAATATGTATCATGATGCAATGAGGAAATCATATGCTAGTTGAGGTAGTTGTGTGATTTGTAAGCTAATGTTCTCTTGCATTAATGTCATTCTTAAGCAACACTGGAGAATAAGAAGTTGAGTTCCTGAATTATCACATTAATTTGATTCTTGATCGGTTTCTCCTGTCTTGTTTCCTGGGTCGTCTGTGCTATCATTTTGTTATCAATAACACCCCCACCTACCATGTTTTCCTAGGCTCATAGACGCCACTTTGCAGTTTTCACTATCAACACACAACCATTAGTTGCCATTAAAAAGGTAGTGAGATGTCGCAAAGTAATTTCGGACCTGTATTTTTGTTGTGCTTTTCTGCAGGATTTCGCACAAGCGATGTTAGAAAAGGACGAGAATATCAAGGATTTCGCACAAGCAATGTTAGAAAAGGATGCGGGGTTTCCTGAAGTTAGGGCCAATATGGCTTTTACCAGAGGTGGTAATGCCTCTCTTTTGAAATTGTTGCATTCATTTAAAAGGCACCTTATGCTGTATTTTTTTGGTTATATTTCCTAGGTGCGGATGATGCTCTTTTTGCATTACTTGATTCCAAGAACTTTTCTACCCGTGAGGTACCTTGTTGTTTGATTTTATATCTGAAAAATGAATCTCTTACGCTCTTTTAAGATGCAAGGACACCAAAGTTCATTTATAATTTTGTAGGTTACGAACAAGATCTTCAATTCCTTAAAAAGGAGAAAGGAAGGAAGATTCATGGAAGAGAGCAAGAAAAAAAGGATGCGATGTGGAGGTGAAGCGCAAGGAAATTGGCTCCCCTTGAATGGTAGCGATGATGAACCAATTGTTCTTCCAAATCCAATGGTTGGCTTTAGCCTGCCTAATAGCATGGTACAGCCAGTTAAAAGAAGCCTCCCCGAACAAGCTATTGGTCCACCTTTCTTCTACTATGAAAATGTGGCCCAAACCCCTAAACGCACATGGGATACTATTAAAGGAGAATTGTATGGTGTAGAGCCAGAGTTTCTGGATTCCAAGTACATATGTGCAACTGCCAGGAAAAGAGGTTACATCCATAATCTCCCGATTGAGAATAGGTCATCTCTCTGCCTGGAGCCTCCAAAGACTATATTTGAGGCGTTTCCCCATTATAGGAAGTGGTGGCCTTCTTGGGACTCGAGAAAGCAGCTCAACTGCCTGACGACATGTGTGCCAAGTTCAAGGCTGACAGAACTAATTGAGTTTGTTCTTTCAGCAGCGGAGAATCCACCATCTCTTCGTGTTCAAAACTATGTTATGGCTTTGTGCAGACAATACAATCTCGTGTGGGTTGGTAAAAACAGGGTTGCTCATTTGGAGCCCCATGAGATGGAATACCTACTGGGTTTTCCAAGGAATCACACGAGGGGAGTCACCAGAACTCAGAGGTACAAATCTCTTGGCAACTCATTTCAAGTGGATACAGTTACTTACCACTTGTCTGTGTTGAGGGACATGTTTCCTGATGGTATAAACGTACTGTCCTTATTCACCGGTATTGGAGGAGGAGAGGTAGCGCTACATAGGCTTGGAATCCACATGAGGATAGTGGTTTCTGTAGAGATATCTAAAGTGAATAAGAGGATTTTGAGAAGTTGGTGGAATCAGACTCAGACAGGCGAGTTGATTCAGATTCCAGACGTGAGGACTCTAACTGATGATAAAATCAGGTCATTTATTGAAAGTATTGGCGGCTTTGACTTGGTGATTGGGGGCAGCCCATGCAACAATCTCGCTGGCAAAAATCGGTTCCACCGTGACGGTCTAGAGGGCGAGCACTCTTCTCTATTCTACCAGTACCCCAGAATCTTGAACACCGTCAAGTCAGAGATGGCGAGGATTAAGCACTTAGCTATATCTCATTGTTGCAAACCAGTCTAGGACATACTAGTAAGGACTCGCTAGATAGTAGAGTACATGTACACCGACAAGTTGAGAACTGTTTGAGAACTTGAGAGAATTGGCTCTGATTTTGTGATAGATGATTCGTACGGTGCGAGTCTGCATAGAACTGCCCATTCTTGTTTATTTTTTTCTCTGTTTCCAGGAATTCAGCATTTGCTTAGAAACACCTCCTCAGTTCTCTAATGCCCGGTCCGATTTCTTAACTTGCTTTTTCAATCATAGCAGGCAATGCTGGAAATGCTTTTCCTCTGCACTTGTATTCTGGATACTGATATCATACCCGGCAATGCCATGGTTTGTATTCTGGATATGTCAGACATGTTTTCCCTCTGCACTTGTATTCTGGAGGCAATGCCATAGTTTCTAAGAACACTTGGTTCAGTAGACAATTTATAGAATCTCCAAGAGATGATGAAAATATTTGTGATGGGTAGGAGAGAAATTTTTTTTCATCACCACAGCCGCTGTTGCCGCAACAGATAATACAAAAATGATGCCACAAATTAAAACGATCAGTTGAACAGTACTAGGATAAACCCGTACTACCATTGGAAAATCGATCTCTATCGAGTTCATTTGTGTCTGCCGAGCTCTACTCCACGGGAAGAAAAAGAAAACTACTTATCGATGGGAAAGATTACAATGCCAATCTTCAGAAACACCTCCTCGGACCCCTCATCTCCGGTATTCTGATACGTCTGCGGCACGGTCAAGACACACGGCAGTTTCTCCAGGACAACCTCGCCGGGCCTGCTGCTGCTCGTCACCATCTGCATGGCCACTGTCCTCGTGCTGCCTTCAACCACGCTTGACTGCCGCAGGACGCAGGCGCGCAGCCGGGCCTTGTACGGCGGCCACGGCGACGCGCCTGCTCTGACGCACACGAGCGACACGGCGGTGTCCCCGTGCTGCTTGCCCACGACGAGAGCGAACACGCGGGCGTCCTTCACGGCGAGGATCAGCCGGTGGCACGGCACGGCCGACGCCGGCACGCGGAGGGAGAGCACCTTGCCGTACCGGGCGCCGTACGCGGGCCAGGAGTGGAGGGAGGTGAGGTGGCGGAGGAGCGCGTGCGGCGGGCCAGCGAAGCCACAGCCGGGCATCGCGCACGAGCAGGGCGCCTGTGGGCACGCGTCGTTGTGGGCCGTGACCTCGCTGTAGGTGAAGAAGCCGTGGCAGCCGCGGTGGGGGCACTTGAACCTGGCGTACAAGATGAAGTGTTCTGCCATCGCGTTCCGGGCGTCGAACTTGGCCCCGCCGTCCTTGCAGTTCTTGCACGACTCGGTGCAGCAGAGTACGCAGGCGAGGTGCCCGCTCTTGCACTGCGTGTAAAATCATCAGATTCGTGGATCGATCGGTGCAGCTAGCTTGCTATAGCTCGCATGGAACGGAATGGAATCTAATCGGAGCTATCGCATGTGTAGGTACGTACCTGGAAGACGGGACACTTGATGTAGAGGAGGTTTTGGGAGCAGACGGAGCAACGGATCCAGTTGCTGTCGATCTGCATGACGGCCACGGAGCTCACCCATCCCGGCGACGGCTCCGACGAGCCGGCTGCGGCTTCAAGGACGACGACGTCCCGCATCGCCTCGCTGTAGAGCGCACCCACGTCCATCGCTCCGGCCGGCAACGACTCCGACGAGCCGTCGGCTTCAAGGGCGACGCCGGTCAGCAACGACTCCGAAGAGCCGTCGGCTTCAATGGCGACGGTGTCCCGCGTCGTCTCGCGGTAGAGCGCATCCACGTCCATCGCTCCGGTCCGCGACAAACGATGCGCGCTGATATGTACGTACGACAGTGGCAAAAATCTTCATTTTAGGTTAAAAAGAATAGAATAGAGAGAACTATAGTAGCTATAGATCAGCACCATGGCGCGCCATGGCGTGAAGCAACAAACGGTAAGGAAAAGGAAAGGAGAATCAACATACCCAATCGACGGCGAACGGAGTGGAATGGAAAAGAAGACGGGGGAAGGGGAAGGCACCTCGCACACGACGACGGGCAGCATTGAGCGGCGGCTGCACTGGCCTCGGTCGCACGCACGCACGCACCGGCCTCCTTCCGAGGAAATCGCCCCGCGCCGCGGGAAGCGGAAACGGCGGCGAGCAGCTCGCCCTTTCCCAATGTGCTGCGCCAATCGCCGACGCGCCACGGCCACGAAAACCTGGACGCGCGTGGCCTATCTGCATGCAGGCACCAGAACGCTCCGAGGGAGCTGCGTCAAAACCCGGTCAACACACACTTACCAGTGCTGCTACGAGCGCCTCAATTCTACCGGGCAGCAAATCTCTTTGACTTCCCACATTACGGCGTTGATGACGCGCGGGAATCGAGGGGCTGCCGTTAACCCTTATGCGGGAATCGAGGCGCACGTCTCCTTATTGATGGGACGTGGCCTGATCAGGGTCTTTATCATTCGCAGAATTTTGAAAATGCGTGAATAGAAAAAATATAGAATTAAAATGGTAATGTCTATTTAAATCCTATAAAATTGGCACCGAGTGTTTGATGCCATGAGAAAAGAAAACAAATTTTAAAAAAGGTTGGAGTAGAGATTGGAGTGGATGTTAGGGCCTGTTTGGTTCCAAATAAGTCACCAACTTATAAGTCGAAAAATGAAAAAAGTGACTTATTTTGCCAAACAGACCCGACTTATAAGTCATAAGTTGCTCCACCCCAACTTAAAACTTATAAGTCACCCTCTTTTGCGTGGGTCCCACCACCTGCATGATGTTGATTGGTGTGGAAAGATGTGTCAGGTGACTTATAAGTCAGGTGACAACCAAACAGGCGTGACTTATAAGTCGGGTGACTTATTGAAACCAAATAGGCCCTTAGATTTTCTATAAAATATAGTACAAAGGATTTCATTGAAAAAATACCTATGGGGGTCAATCATATAAACTAAGGCCTCCTTTAGTTTGTAGGAATTTCATAAGAATTCTAGAGGATAGGATTCTTATAGAATTTTTTCCTTTAGAGCCCTTTGGTTCATAGGAATGGATTCCTATTCCTACATAGGATTGGTTCCTATCCTCCACATTTCATAGGAAAACAAAAATGAGCCTAGACTCAATGGAAAAATTCATTTGGTGTGAACCAAATGACATCTCGTTTCCTATTCCTACTCATAGGATTTGAGTTACATGTCATCTCATTTCCTACAAATTTCCTATTCCTATGATAATCCTATCCTATGAAACAAAAGAAGCCTAAAGGATAAACATAGGGAAATTTCAAAGGATTTCAATCCTTAAAAATTTCTATAAAATTTCTTTGAATCAAAGGAGCCCTCAAAGTTGTGTATTGGATATTTAAATACCGCACCACCTTTTTATACAATATATTAGGGCCACATGAATGTGATGGAGCTTTTCAGAGTTCAGACCCTCCATCGCGGGGTTTGGACGACGCCCCAATTCATGTGGCCCGTGCGCTGTACGCTTTAACCAGACTAGAGAGGGGGTGAGCAAGGTGAATTCCTCCTTGTTTGTGTTAGGTAGGATAGTTCATAGTGGTATGTCGTACTAAGACTGAGCACATGCCGCCTTATGTCGCCTCGAAGTGCATGAGTCGCACTCTAAGTGTGGAACTACTCTTGTTTTTTAAAGCAAGTGCCACATGAAAATTGTGTATTCGATATTTAAACAACACACCATCCTTTATGCATATATTAGGGCCACATGCAAGCGAGGGAGGTTCTCTAACCATCCCTCATGCGGTTTTCGATGGTGTGTCGATCCATAGGGCCCACTCGGTCTACGACTTTGACCAGTCTTGAGAGGGGGTTGACCATGGTGACTTTCTCTAGGTTTGTGTTAGGGTAGATCATAGTGACATGTTAAATCAAAATTGAGCACCTGCGTTCACAACATCCTCTCTTGTCGCCCTGAAGTGCGGGACCCGCACTCTAAGTCAAGAACTTTCATGCCGGACTATCGTGTTTGTTAAGCAAGTGCCATATCAAAGTTGTGTATTGCATATTTAAACATCACATGACCCTTTTATACATATATTAGGGTCATGTGTAGGTAGGTTAGATTTTTCAAGCCTTCCTCACATTGTTTTCTAATGATGCGCCAATCAGTTAGGCCCGCTTGGTTTACGATTGTGACTAGCCTTGAGAGGGCCTAGACCATGCTGACTTTCTCCTGGTTTGTGTTGGGTTGGTCATAGTTACATGTCAAAGAAAGCTTGAGCATCTATCTTCACAAGATTCCCTCTTGTCGCGTCGAAGTGAAGGACTCGAACTCTTAAGTCCGAAACTTTTGTGTTGGGTTTGTTAGAATATGTCATTGTAATCTCAACCTCTTCCCTTATCTCTTGTTCTATTCAAATTCTTGTATCTCTTTCACCTTGTACACCAAGGCAGGCTTCAGCCAACATCAATATAAACTGAACGCGGCTCCCCTCGAGGGAGTAGGAACGGTTACGATCTTACATGGTCATCAGAGCCACCTCTTCCCATACATCTAGCCACAAACCAAAACCCTAGATCATACATCATCGTCTCCATGTCTTCCTCAGCCGGTGTCGCCCTCAACATTGGTTCGTCGCCACCTGAGAAGCTTGCAAGGGGGAACTTCATCCTCTGGAAGACACATGTTCTCCCAGCCCTGCGAGGTGCGCAGGTTATGGGGCTCCTGGACAACTCCGACGCCGCTCCGCCCAGGATGGTGGAGATCACAAAGGCGGACAAGACCACGACCCTTGAGCCGAATCCTCTGTACGGGCCCTGGATCGCCAAAGATCAACAAGCCCTTTCATATCTCCTCAACTCCATGTCTCCAGAGATTCTTGCGTAGGTCGTCGGGAAGGATTCCACCTTTGAGCTCTGGACAACAGTCACAAATCTCTTCACCTCGCAATCGCAGTCTCAGATTACCAATCTGAGAATTGCAATCACCAACACCGAGAAGGGCACCATGTCAAGATCGGCGTACATGGAGAAGATGAAGAGTCTTGGGGACGAGCTAGCTGCTACTGGCCGTCCCGTCTCTGATCCGGAGATGGTGGATTACATCCTTGCAGGTCTGAACCGCGACTACGACTCTGTGGTGGCGGCGATCGGCGCCACCTCTTTGCTCATATCTCTGCCTTCGATCAAAGGATGCAGATGCTAGGCGACTCGTCTTCAGGCGGGTTTCATCCATCTGCAAATGCGGTCTATAGAGGCCCGTGGTCAGTCCCGCGATAGGTCTCGCGGGTGAGGAGGAAGGGGGCATGCCGTGGTGGTGACCGCGGTGACCGCCAGCCCTCTCCTGCCAATGGAGGCAGCGGCTTCAGAGGACGCCCTCGACAACAACAGCAACAGCAGGTGCGTGAGCACCAATATGACTATCCTGGATGTCAGATATGCTATAAGCATCATCCAGGAGGTGCACGTGTTTGTTGGTGGCACCATGAAGAGAACGATCAAGAAGAAAATGAGGCGCATGCTGTCTCCTATGGTGTGGACACCAATTGGTACGCCGACGGTGTAATAACCAATCACATTACAGGAGAACTTGACAAGTTGGCGATGCGGGAGAAATACAACGGAGGCGACTGATACGTCTCCAACGTATCTATAATTTTTGATTGTTCCATGCTATTATATATTCTGTTTTGAATATTTAATGGGCTTTATTATATACTTTTATATTATTTTTGGGACTAACCTATTAACCCGAGGCCCGGTGCAAATTGTTTTTTTGCCTATTTCAGTGTTTCGCGGAAAAGGAATATCAAACGAAATCCAAACGGAATGAAACCTTCGGGGGCGTGGTTTTTTGAACAAACGTGATCCAGAGGACTTGGAGTGGACGTCAAGAAACCAACGAGGTGGCCACGAGACAGGGGCGCGCCTACCCCCTGGGCACGCCCTCCCTCCTCGTGGGCCCCTCATGGCTCCACCGACCTACTTCTTCCTCCTATATATATTCATATACCCCAAAAACATCCAGGAGCACCACGAAACCCTATTTCCACCGCCGCAACCTTCTGTACCCGCGAGATCCCATCTTGGGGCCTTTTCCGGCTCTCCGCCGGAGGGGGCATCGATCACGGAGGGCCTCTACATCAAATCCATGGCCACTCCGATGATGTGTGAGTAGTTTACCTCAGACCTTCGGATCCATAGTTATTAGCTAGATGGCTTCTTCTTTCTCTTTGGATCTCAATACAAAGTTCTCCTCGATCTTCTTGGAGATCTATTCGATGTAACTCTTTTTGCGGTGTGTTTATCGAGATCCAATGAATTGTGAGTTTATGATCAAGATTATCTATGAACAATATTTGATTCTTCTCTGAAATCTTTTATGTATGATTGGTTATCTTTGCAAGTCTCTTCGAATTATCAGTTTGGTTTGGCCTACTAGATTGATCTTTCTTTTAATGGGAGAAGTTCTTAGCTTTGGGTTCAATCTTGCGGTGCTCGATCCCAGTGACAGAAAGGGAAACGACACGTATTGTATTGTTGCCATCGAGGATAAAAAGATGGGGTTTATATCATATTGCTTGAGTTTATCCCTCTACATCATGTCATCTTACCTAATGTGTTACTCTGTTCTTATGAACTTAATACTCTAGATGCATGCTGGATAGCGGTTGATGTGTGGAGTAATAGTAGTAGATGCAGGCAGGAGTCGGTCTACTTGTCACGGACGTGATGTCTATATACATGATCATGCCTAGATATTCTCATAATTATTCACTTTTCTATCAATTGCTCGACAGTAATTTGTTCACCCACCGTAATACTTATGCTATCTTGAGAGAAGCCACTAGTGAAACCTATGGCCCCCGGGTCTATTATCCATTATATTAATCTCCCGTCAACAGGTTATTCCCATTACCGTTTATTTTGTAATCTTTACATTTAATCTTTATCATAAAAATACCAAAAATATCATCTTATCATCTCTATGAGATCTCACTTTTGCAAGTGGCCGTGAAGGGATTGACAACCTCTTTATCGCGTTTGTTGCGAGGTTTTTATTTGTTTGTGTAGGTACGAGGGACTTGCGTGTAGTTTTCTATTGGATTGATACCTTGGGTCTCAAAAACTGAGGGAAATAGTTATGCTACTTTGCTGCATCATCCTTTCCTCTTCAAGGGAAAACCAACGCAGTGCTCAAGAGGTAGCAGCGACCAAATTCGCATGGCAAGTGGTTCTGGTATGAATATCACACACATTGGTAGTTCAATTGTTAAAAACTCCATGAAAAATTTGCACTTGAAAGATGCCTTGCATGTTCGTCAAACATCCAAAAATCTTGTTTCCGTTCATTGATTCACTCTTGATAACAATGTTCTTATAGAATTATATCCTTATTTTTTCTTGGTTAAGGACTTGAGAACAAGGAGAATCATT
Source organism: Triticum urartu (assembly GCF_003073215.2). Lineage (NCBI taxonomy): Eukaryota > Viridiplantae > Streptophyta > Magnoliopsida > Poales > Poaceae > Triticum > Triticum urartu. Next base: position 35,918,536 of record NC_053024.1, read on the forward strand.
CTTAGAGGACGGTGCGTGGGAGGCCTCTACCCACTCATATCATCATCATCATCTTCCTGGTCCAATAAGCAAGCAAACATTGTCACCAAGCCATAATCATCAAGGTGGCATAGTCGTTTAGGTCATCCATCTTCAGTCATAGATAAATATGTTCTTAGCAAAAATAAACTCTCTTATGAGAATAGTATTGAGTCAGTTTGTGACCCGTGTCAAGAAGCAAAAAGGCATCAATTACCTTACCCCATCTCTACTAGTGTGTCCACTGCTCCTCTACAACTTATATTTTCAGATGTATGGGGGCCAGCTCCTACTTCAGTTGGTAGATTTTCCTATTATGTAAGTTTTATTGATGACTATATATAGTTGATATGTCTCCAACGTATTTATAATTTTTGATTGTTCCATGCTATATTATATTCTGTTTTGGACATTATTGGGCTTTATTATACACTTTTATATTATTTTTGGGACTAACCTATTAACCGGAGGCCCAGCCCAGAATTGTTGTTTCTTTGCCTATTTCAGAGTTTCGCAGAAAAAGAATATCAAATGGAGTCCAAACGGAATGAAACCTTCGGGAACGTGATTTTTGGAACGAACATGATCCAGAGGACTTGGACCCTACGTCAAGAAAGCTACCAGGAAGGCACGAGGTAGGGGGCGCGCCTACCCCCCCTCCCCAGGCGCGCCCTCCACCCTCGTGGGGCCCATGTTGCCCCACTGACGTACTTCTTCCTCCTATATATACCTACATACCCCCAAACTACTAGATACGGAGCCCAAAACCTAATTCCACCGCCGCAACCTTCTGTACCCGTGAGATCCCATCTTGGGGCCTTTTCCGGAGCTTCGCCGGAGGGGATATCGATCACGGAGAGCTTCTATATCAACACCATAGCCTCTCCGATGATGTGTGAGTAGTTTACCTCAGACCTTCAGGTCAATAGTTATTAGCTAGATGGCTTCTTCTCTCTCTTTGGATCTCAATACAAAGTTCTCTACGATTCTCGTGGAGATCTATTCGATGTAATCTTCTTTTGCGGTGTGTTTGTTGAGACCGATGAATTGTGGGTTTATGATCAAGTTTATCTATGAACAATATTTGAATCTTCTCTGAATTCTTTTATGTATGATTGGTTATCTTTGCAAGTCTCTTCGAATTATCAGTTTGGTTTGGCCTACTAGATTGATCTTTCTTGCAATGGGAGAAGTGCTTAGCTTTGGGTTCAATCTTGCGGTGTCCTTTCCCAGTGACAGTAGGGGCAGCAAGGCACATATTGTATTATTGCCATCGAGGATAATAAGATGGGGTTTATATCATATTGCATGAGTTTATCCCTCTACATCATGTCATCTTACTTAAATCGTTACTTTGTTCTTTTGAACTTAATACTCTAAATGCATGCTTGATAGCGGTCGATGTGTGGATTAATAGTAGTAGATGCAGGCAGGAGTGGTCTACTTGTCTCGGACGTGATGCCTATATACATGATCATACCTAGATATTCTCATAACTATGCTCAATTCTGTCAATTGCTCAACAGTAATTTGTTTACCCACCGTAATACTTATGCTCTCGAGAGAAGCCACTAGTGAAACCTATGGCCCCCGGGTCTATTTTCCATCATATTGATCTCCTGTCAACAAGCTATTTTTGGCACCATTTTTATTTTGCTTTATTTACTTTGCATCTTTATCATAAAAATACCAAAAATATTATCTTATCATATCTATCAGATCTCACTTTCGTAAGTGACCGTGAAGGGATTGACAACCCCTTTATTGCGTTGGTTGCGAGGATTTTATTTGTTTGTGTAGGTGCGAGGGACTCGTGCGTGGCCTCCTACTGGATTGATACCTTGGTTCTCAAAAACTGAGGGAAATACTTACGCTACTTTGCTGCATCACCCTTTCCTCTTCAAGGGAAAACCAACGCAGTGCTCAAGAGGTAGCAAGAAGGATTTCTGGCGCCGTTGTCGGGGAGCCTACGCAAAAGTCAACATACCAAGTACCCATCACAAACCCTTATCTCCCGCATTACATTATTTGCCATTTGCCTCTCGTTTTCCTCTCCCCCACTTCACCCTTGCCGTTTTATTCGCCCTCTCTATTTTCCGTTGGCCTCTTTTTCGCTCGCTTCTTGTTTGCTCGTGTGTTGGACTGTTTTCTTGTCACGATGGCTCAAGATAATACCAAATTGTGTGAATTTACTAATACCAACAACATTGATTTCCTTAGCACTCCAATTGCTCCTCTTACCGACACTGAATCTTGTGAAATTAATGTTGCTTTGTTGAATCTTGTCATGAAAGATCAATTCGCCGGCCTTCCTAGTGAAGATGCCGCTACCCATCTTAATGATACGTAAGAGGATGAAATTAAGCAACTTGATCATGAATTTTAAACAACTTGAACATGAACATGTAATTTCCCTACACATGGTTTGAATTTGTGGATGATTATACAAAAAATTTATGCCAGATTAAATTTTGCTTCTAGAAATCTTTTAGATTCGGCCGCGGGAGGCACTTTTATGGAAATCACTTTAGGAGAAGCTACTAAACTCCTAGATAATATTATGGTTAATTATTCTCAATGGCACACTGAAAGATCTACTAATAAGAAAGTGCATGCGATAGAAGAAATTAATGTTTTAAGTGGAAAGATGGATGAACTCATGAAATTATTTGCTAATAAAAGTGTTTCTTCTGATCCTAATGATATGCCTTTGTCTACTTTGATTGAGAATAATAATGAATCTATGGATGTGAATTTTGTTGGTAGGAATAATTTTGGTAACAACGCGTATATAGGAAACTTTAATCCTAGGCCGTATCCTAGTAATTCCTATAATAATTATGGTAATTCCTACAACAATTCTTATGGAAATTTTAATAAGATGCCCTCTGAATTTGAGACTAGTGTTAAGGAGTTTATGAATTCGCAAAAAATTTCAATGCTTTGCTTGAAGAAAAATTGCTTAAAGTTGATGAATTGGCTAGGAACGTTGATATAATTTCTCTTGATGTTGATTCTTTGAAACTTAGATCTATTCCACCTAAGCATGATATCAATGAGTCTCTCAAGGCCATGAGAATTTCCATTGATGTGTGTAAAGAAAGAACCGCTAGGATGCGTGCTAAGAAAGATTGTTTTGTGAAAGCGTGTTCTTCTAGTTTCTATGAAAATAAAGATGAAGATCTAAAAGTTATTGATGTGTCCCCTATTAAATATTTTTTTTCAATATGAATCTTGATAATGATGGTACTGAATATGATCCACCTTTACCTAGAAGGCGTTCCAAAATTTCGGAGTTTTTAGATCTTGATGCAAAAATTGGTAAAAGTGGGATTGAAGAGATCAAAACCCTAGATATTAATGAACCCACTATCTTGGATTTCAAGGATTTTAATTATGATAATTGCTCTTTGATAGATTGTATTTCCTTGTTGCAATCCGTGCTAAATTCTCCACATGCTTATAGTCAAAATAAAGCCTTTACCAAACATATCGTTGATGCTTTGATGCAATCTTATGAAGAAAAACATGAGTTGGAAGTTTCAATCCCTAGAAAAATTTATGATGAGTGGGAACCTACTAATAAAATTAAAATTAAAGATCATGAATGCTATGATGTGTGTGATTTGGGTGCTAGTGTTTCCATGATTCCAAAGACTTTGTGTGATTTGCTAGGTTTCCGTGATTTTGATGATTGCTCTTTAAACTTGCACCTTGCGGATTCCACCATTAAGAAACCTATGGGAAGAATTAATGATGTTCTTATTGTTGCAAATAGGAATTATGTGCCCGTAGATTTAATTGTTCTTGATATAGATTGCAATCCTTGATGTCCTATTATTCTTGGTAGACCTTTCCTTAGAACGATTGGTGCAATTATTGATATGAAGGAAGGGAATATTAGATTCCTATTTCCGTTAAGGAAAGGCATGGAACACTTCCCTAGAAAGAAAAGAAAATTACCTTATAAATCTATTATTAGAGCCACTTATGGATTGCCTACCAAAGATGGCAATACCTAGATCTATCTTCGCTTTTATGCCTAGCTAGGGGCGTTAAACGATAGCGCTTGTTGGGAGGCAACCCAATTTCATTTTTATTCCTTGATTTTTGCTCCTGTTGAGTAATAAATAATTTATCTAGCCTATGTTTTGGTTGTATTCTTTGTTTTTAATTAGTGTCTGTGCCAAGTAGAACCATTGGGAAGACTTGGGGAAAGTCCTTTTGATCTTGCTGTAAAAAACAGAAACTTTAGCGCTCACGAAAATTTCTGCCATTTTTATTTGGAAAGTGCTATTTAGTTAATTATTTTTGCAGATGATAAATATATATAAATTACTCACGTCCAGAAATTTATTTTAGAATTTTTGGGGTTCCAGAACTTGCGTTAGCTACAGATTACTACAGACTGTTCTGTTTTTGACAGATTCTGTTTTTCGTGTGTTGTTTGCTTATTTTAATGAATCTATGGCTAGTAAAATAGTTTATAAACCATAGAGAAGTTCGAATACAGTAGGTTTAACACCAATATAAATAAAGAATGAGTTCATTACAGTACCTTGAAGTGGTGTTTTGCTTTCTTTCGCTAACGAAGCTCACGAGATTTTCTATTTTGAGCTTTGTGTTGTGAAGTTTTCAAGTTTTGGGTTAAGTTTTGATGGATTATGGAACAAGGAGTGGCAAGAGCCTAAGCTTGGGAATGCCCATGGCAACGCAAGGTAAAGTTTAAGGACACCCAAAAGCCTAAGCTTGGGGATGCCCCGGAAGGCATCCCCTCTTTCGTCTTCGTCTATCGGTAACTTTACTTGGAGCTATATTTTCATTCACCACATGATATGTGTTTTGCTTGGAGCGTCTTGTATGATTTGAGTCTTTGCTTTTTAGTTTACCACAATCATCCTTACTGTACACACCTTTTGAGAGAGACTCACATGATTTGAAAATTATTAGAATACTCTATGTGCTTCACTTATATCTTTTGAGCTATATAGTTTTTGCTCTAGTGCTTCACTTATATCTTTTAGAGCATGGTGGTGGGTTTGATTTATAGAAATAATTGATCTCTCATGCTTCACTTATATTATTTTGAGAGTCCTTTAGAACAAAATGGAAATTTGTTTTTAGGAATAATATAAAAACTTTCATAGAAGTGCATTGAATACTATGAGAAGTTTGATACTTGATAATTGTTTTGAGATATGGAGATGGTGATATTAGAGTCATGCTAGTTGAGTAGTTGTGAATTTGAGGAATACTTGTTTTGAAGTTTGTGATTCACGTAGCATGCACGTATGGTGAACCGTTGTGTGACGAAATCAGAGCATGATTTATTTATTGATTGCCTTCCTTATGAGTGGCGGTCGGGGACGAGCGATGGTATTTTCTGTTGGAAATATGCCCTAGAGGCAATAATAAATTGGTTATTATTATATTTCCTTGTTCATGATAATCGTTTATTATCCATGCTAGAATTGTATTGATAGGAAACTCAGATACATGTGTGGATACATAGACAACACCATGTCCCTAGTAAGCCTCTAGTTGACTGGCTCGTTGATCAATAGATGGTTAAGGTTTCCTGACCATGGACATTGGATGTCGTTGATAACGGGATCACATCATTAGAAGAATGATGTGATGGACAAGACCCAATCCTAAGCCTAGCACAAGATCGTGTTGTTCGTTTGCTAAAGCTTTTCTAATGTCAAGTATCGTTTCCTTAGACCATGAGATTGTGCAACTCCCGGATACCGTAGGAATACTTTGGGTTTGCCAAACGTCACAATGTAACTGGGTGGCTATAAAGGTGTACTACGGGTATCTCCAAAAGTGCCTGTTGGGTTGGCACGAATCGAGACTGGGATTTGTCACTCCGTGTGACGGAGAGGTATCTCTGGGCCCACTCTGTAGGACATCATCATAATGTGCACAATGTGATCAAGGAGTTGATCACGGGATGATGTGTTACGGAACGAGTAAAGAGACTTGCCGGTAACGAGATTGAACAAGGTATCGGGATACCGACAATCGAATCTCGGGCAAGTACAATACCGCTAGACAAAGGGAATTGTATACGGGATTGATCGAATCCTCGACATCGTGGTTCATCCAATGAGATAATCGTGGAACATGTGGGAACCAACATGGGTATCCAGATCCCGCTGTTGGTTATAGACCGGAGAACGTCTCGGTCATGTCTGCATGGTTCCCGAACCCGTAGGGTCTACACACTTAAGGTTCGATGACGCTAGGGTTATAAAGGAAGTTTGTATGTGGTTACCGAATGTTGTTCGGAGTCCCGGATGAGATCCCGGATGTCACGAGGAGTTCCGGAATGGTCCGGAGGTAAAGATTTATATATGGGAAGTCCTGTTTTGGTCACCGGAAAAGTTTCGGGTTTTATCGGTAACGTACCGGGACCACCGGAAGGGTCCCGGGGGTCCACCAAGTGGGGCCACAAGCCCCGGAGGGCTGCATGGGCCAAGTGTGGGAGGTGACCAGCCCCAGGTGGGCTGGTGCGCCCCCCCACAAGGTCCCAAGGCGCCTAAGGGGAGGAGGGGGGCAAACCCTAAGGGCAGATGGGCCTTAGGGCCCATACCTGGTGCGCCTCCCTCTCCCCTCCACCTGGCCGCCACCCAGATGGGATATGGGGGCTGCCGCCACCCCTAGGGAGGGAACCCTAGGTGGGGGCGCAGCCCCTCCCCTCCCCTATATATACTTGAGGTTTGGGCTGCCCAAGACACACGAGTTCCTCTCCTTCTTGGCACCACGCTCCTCCACCACCACCACGCCATTGTGCTGCTGCTGGATGGAGTCTTCCTCAACCTCTCCCTCTCTCCTTGCTGGATCAAGGCATGGGAGACGTCACTGGGCTGTACGTGTGTTGAACGCGGAGGTGCCGTCCGTTCGGCACTAGGATCTCCGGTGATTTGGATCACGACGAGTACGACTCCTTCAACCCCGTTCTCTTGAACGCTTCAGCTTAGTGATCTACAAGGGTATGTAGATGCACTCTCCTTCCCCTCGTTGCTGGTTTCTCCATAGATAGATCTTGGTGACACGTAGGAAATTTTTTGAATTTCTGCTACGTTACCCAACAACTCCCGGATACCGTAGGAGTGCTTTGGGTGTGCCAAACGTCACAACGTAACTGGGTGGCTATAAAGGTACACTACAGGTATCTCCGAAAGTGTCTGTTGGGTTGGCACGAATCGAGACTGGGATTTGTCACTCCGTGTGACGGAGAGGTATCTCTGGGCCCACTCGGTAGGACATCATCATAATGTGCACAATGTGATCAAGGAGTTGATCACGGGATGATGTGTTACGGAACGAGTAAAGAGACTTGCCGGCAACGAGATTGAACAAGGTCGGGATACCGACGATCGAATCTCGGGCAAGTATCGTACCGATAAACAAAAGGAATTGTATACGGGATTGATTGAATCCTTGACATCATGGTTCATTCGATGAGATCATCATGGAACATGTGGGAGCCAACATGGGTATCCAGATCCCGCTGTTGGTTATTGACCGGAGAGGTGTCTCGGTCATGTCTGCATGTTTCCCAAACCCGTAGGGTCTACACACTTAAGGTTCGATGATGCTAGGGTTATAGGGAATAGATATACGTGGTTACCGAATGTTGTTCGGAGTCCCGGATGAGATCCCGGACGTCACGAGGAGTTCCGGAATGGTCCGGAGTTAAAGATTTATATATGGGAAGTCCTGTTTTGGTCGCCGGAAAAGTTTCGGGGTTTATCGGTAACGTACCGGGACCACCGGGAGGGTCCCGGGGGTCCACCAAGTGGGGCCACAAGCCCCGGAGGGCTGCATTTGCCAAGTGTGGGAGGGGACCAGCCCCAGGTGGGCTGGTGCGCCCCCCCACAAGGGCCCAAGGCGCCTAAGGGGAGGAGGGGGGGCAAACCCTAAGGGCAGATGGGCCTTAGGGCCCATGCCTGGTGCGCCTCCCTCTCCCCCTCCACCTGGCCGCCACCCAGATGGGATCTGGGGGCTGCCGCCACCCCTAGGGAGGGAACCCTAGGTGGGGGCGCAGCCCCTCCCCTCCCCCTATATATACTTGAGGTTTGGGCTGCCCAAGACACACGAGTTCCTCTCCTTCTTGGCGCAGCCCTACCCCTCTCCCTCCTCGTCTCTTGCGGTGCTTGGCGAAGCCTTGCTGGAGTACCACGCTCCTCCACCACCACCACGCCGTTGTGCTGCTGCTGGATGGAGTCTTCCTCAACCTCTCCATCTCTCCTTGCTGGATCAAGGCATGGGAGACGTCATGGGGCTGTACGTGTGTTGAACGCGGAGGTGCCGTCCGTTCGGCACTAGGATCTCCGGTGATTTGGATCACGACGAGTACGACTCCATCAACCCCGTTCACTTGAACGCTTCCGCTTAGCAATCTACAAGGGTATGTAGATGCACTCTCCTTCCCCTCTTTGCTAGTTTACTCCATAGATTGATCTTGGTGATGCGTGGAAAATTTTGAATTTCTGCTACGTTCCCCAACAGTGGCATCATGAGCTAGGTCTATGCGTAGTTTCTATGCACGAGTAGAACATAAAGTAGTTGTGGGCGTTGATTTTGTTCAATATGCTTACCGTTACAAGTCCAATCTTGATTCGGCGGCATTGTGGGATGAAGCGGCCCGGACCGACCTTACACGTACTCTTACGTGAGACTGGTTCCACCGACTAACATGCACTAGTTGCATAAGGTGGCTGGCGGGTGTCTGTCTCTCCCACTTTAGTCGGATCGGATTCGATGAAAAGGGTCCTTATGAAGGGTAAATAGCAATTGGCATATCACATTGTGGTTTTTGCGTAGGTAAGAAACGTTCTTGCTAGAAACCCATAGCAGCCACGTAAAACATGCAAACAACAATTAGAGGACGTCTAACTTGTTTTTGCAGGGTATGCTATGTGATGTGATATGGCCAAGAAGAATGTGATGAATGATATGTGATGTATGAGATTGATCATGTTCTTGTAATAGGAATCACGACTTGCATGTCGATGAGTATGACAACCGGAAGGAGCCATAGGAGTTGTCTTTATTTATTGTATGACCTGCGTGTCATTGAACAACGCCATGTAATTACTTTACTTTATTGCTAACCAGTAGCCATAGTAGTAGAAGTAATAGTTGGCGAGCAACTTCATGGAGACACGATGATGGAGATCATGATGATGGAGATCATGGTGTCATGCCGGTGACAAGATGATCATGGAGCCCCAAGATGGAGATCAAAGGAGCTATATGATATTGGCCATATCATGTCACTATTATTTGATTGCATGTGATGTTTATCATGTTTTTGCATCTTGTTTACTTAGAACGACGGTAGTAAATAAGATGATCCCTCATAATAATTTCAAGAAAGTGTTCCCCCTAACTGTCCACCGTTGCGACAGTTCATTGTTTCGAAGCACCACATGATGATCGGGTGTGATAGATTCCAACGTTCACATACAACGGGTGTAAGACAGATTTACACATGCAAACACTTAGGTTGACTTGACGAGCCTAGCATGTACAGACATGGCCTCGGAACACAGAAGACCGAAAGGTCGAACATGAGTCGTATAGAAGATACGATCAACATGAAGATGTTCACCGATGTTGACTAGTCCGTCTCACGTGATGATCGGACACGGCCTAGTTGACTGGGATCATGTAATCACTTAGATGACTAGAGGGATGTCTATCTAAGTGGGAGTTCATAAGATGAACTTAATTATCCTGAACATAGTCAAAAGGTCTTCGCAAATTATGTCATGGCTCGCGCTTCAGTTCTACTGTTTAGATATGTTCCTAGAGAAAATTTAGTTGAAAGTTGATAGTAGCAATTATGCGGACTAGGTCCGTAAACTGAGGATTTTCCTCATTGCTTCATAGAAGGCTTATGTCCTTAATGCACCGCTCGGTGTGCTGAACCTCGAACGTCGTCTGTGGATGTTGCGAACATCAGACATATACATTTTGATAACTACGTGATAGTTCAGTTAAACGGTTTAGAGTTGAGGCACCGAAGACGCTGAAATTGAGATTTCAGGCTCGTGCCCACGTCAAGAGGTATAAGACCTCCGACGATTTTCTTAGCCCACAAACTAAGGGAGAAAAGCTCAATTGTTGAGCTTGTGCTCAGATTGTCTGAGTACAACAATCATTTGAATCGAGTGGGAGTTGATCTTCCAGATGAGATAGTGATGTTTCTCCGAAGTCATTACCACCAAGCTGCTAGAGCTTCTTGATGAACTATAATATATCAGGGACATATATGATGATCCTTGAGATATTCGCGATGTTTGACACCACAAAAGTAGAAATCAAGAAGGAGCATCAATTGTTGATGGTTGGTGAAACCACTAGTTTCAAGAAGGGCAAGGGAAAGAAGGGATACTTCATGAAACGGCAAATCAGCTGCTGCTCTAGTGAAGAAACCCAAGGTTGAACCCAAACCCGAGACTAAGTGCTTCTGTAATAAGGGGAACAGCCACTGGAGCAGAATTACCCTAGATACTTGGTAGATAAGAAGGCTGGCAAGGTCGATAGAAGTATATTGGATATACGTTGTGTTGATGTGTACTTTACTAGTACTCCTAGTAGCACCATGGTATTAGATACCGGTTCGGTTGCTAAGTGTTAGTAAACTCGAAATAAAAGGCTACGGAGTAAACGGAGACTAGCTAAAGGTGAGCTGGCGATATGTGTTGGAAGTTTTTCCAAGCTTGATGTGATCAAGCATCGCACGCTCCCTCTACCATCAAGATTGGTGTTTGCGTTGAGCATAGACATGATTGGATTATGTCTATCGCAATACGGTTATTCATTTAAGGAGAATAATGGTTACTCTGTTTATTTGAATAATACCTTCAATGGTCTTGCACCTAAAATGAATGGTTTATTGAATCCCGATAGTAGTGATACACATGTTCATGCCAAAAGATATAAGATAGTAATGATAGTACCACATACTTGTGGCACTGCAATTTTAGTCACAATGGTATAAAATGCATGAAGAAGCTCCATGTTGATGGATCTTTGGACTCGCTTGATTTTGAATCACTTGAGACATGCAAATCATACCACATGAGCAAGATGACTGAAAGGCCTCGTTTTCAGTAAGATGGAACAAGAAAGCAACTTGTTGGAAGTAATACATCTTGATGTGTGCAGTCCAATGAGTGTTGAGGCATGTAGTGGATATCGTTATATTCTTACTTCACAGATAATTTGAGTAGATGCTAAGTATATTTACTTGATGAATCACGAGTCTGAATTATTGAAAGGTTCAAGTAATTTCAGGGTGAAGTTGAAGATCGTCGTGACAAGAGGATAAAATATCTATGATATGATCATAGAGATGAATATCTGAATTACGAGTTTGGCACAGAATTAAGACATTGTGGAAATTGTTTCACAACTAATACAGCCTGGAACACCATAGTGTGATGGTGTGTCCGAACATCATAACTGCACCCTATTGGATATGATGCATACCATGATGTCTCTTATCGAATTACCACGATAGTTTATGGGTTAGGCATTAGAGACAACCACATTCACTTTAAATAGGGCACCAAGTAATTCCGATGAGATGACACCGTATGAACTATGGTTTAGAGAAACCTAAGCTGTCATTTCTTAAAAGTTTGGGGCTGCGACGCTTATGTGAAAAAGTTTCAGGCTGATAAGCTTGAACCCAAAGCGGATAAATGCATCTTCATAGGACACCCAAAATAGTTGGGTATACCTCCTGTCTCGGATCCGAAAGCAATAAGGGATTGTTTCTAGAATCGGATCCTTTCTCGAGGAAAAGTTTCACTCGAAAGAATTGAGTGGGAGGATGGTGGAGACTTGATGAGGTTATTGAACCGTCTCTTCAACTAGTGTGCGGCAGGGCACAGGAAGTTGTTCCTGTGGCACCTACACCAATTGAAGTGGAAGCTTATGATAGTGATCATGAAACTTCAGATCAAGTCACTACCAAACCTCGTGGGATGACAAGGATGCGTACTACTTCAGAGTGGTACGTAATCCTGTCTTGGAAGTCATGTTGCTAGACAACAATGAACCTACGAGCTATGGAGAAGCGATGGTGGGTCTGGATTCCAAAATGGCTCGAGGCCATATAATCCGAGAGAGGATCCATATATGAAAACAAAGTGTAGACTTTGGAAGAACTACTTGATGGTCATAAGGCTGTTAGGTACATATGGATTTTAAAAGGAAGACGGACAATGATGGTAAGTATCACCATTAAGAAAGCTCGACTTGTCGCTGAGATGTTTTCCGACAAGTTTAAGGATTTGACTATGATGAGACTTTCTCACTCGTAGCGATGCTAAGAGTCTGTTGGAATTGTATTAGCGATTACTGCATTATCTATGAAATCTTGCAGATAGGATGTCAAAACATTGTTTCCTCGACGATTTTCTTGAGGAAAGGTTGCATGTGATACAACCGGAAGGTTTTGTCAATCCTGAAAGATGCTAACAAGTATGCAAAGCTCCAGCAATCCTTCTAAGGACTGGAGTAAGCATCTCGGAGTTGGAATGTACGCTTTGATGAGATGATCAAAGATTTTGGGTTTATACAAAGTTTATGAGAAACTTGTATTTCCAAAGAAGTGAGTGGGAGCACTATAGAATTTCTCATGAATATATGTTGTTGACATATTGTTGATCAGAAATGACGTAGAATTTCTGGAAAGCATATAGGGTTATTTGGAAAGTGTTTTTCAATGGAAAGCCTGGATTAAGCTACTTGAACATTAAGCATCAAGATCTATAAGGATAGATCAAAATGCTTAATGGTACTTTCAAATGAGCACATACCTTGACATGATCTTGAAGGTGTTCAAGATGGATCAGTCAAAGAAGGAGTTCTTGCCTGAGTTGTAAGGTATGAAGTTAAGACTTAAAGCTCGACCACGGCAGAAGAAAGAGGAAGGACGAAGGTCGTCCCCTATGCTTTTGTCATAGGCTCCATACGGTATGCCATGCTGAGTACCACACCTGATGTGTGCCTTGCCACATATTTGGCAAGAGGGTACAAAGGTGATCTAGGAGTAGATCACCAGATAGTGGTCTAAATTATCCTTAGAGGAATAAGGATATGTTTCTCGGTTATGGAGGTGATAAAGAGTTCGACGTAAAGAGTTACGTCGATGCAAGCTTAACACCTATCCGGATAGCTCTGAGTAGAGATACGGGATACGCAAATGGAGCAACAATTTAGAATAGCTCCAAGTAGAACAGTTTTTTGAAATGGCTCCAAATGTAGCATAGTAGTTGCATCTACAAGATGGCATAGAAATTTGCGAAGTACATACGGATCTGAATGCTGCAGACCCGTTGACTGAAACCTCTCTCACAAGCATAACATGATCAAACCCAGAACTCTTGGGTGTTAGTCACATGGGGATGTGACCTTGAGTGTTAATCACATATCGATGTGAACTGGATTATTGACTCTAGTGCAAGTGGGAGACTGCTGGAAATATGCCCTAGAGGCAATAATAAATTGGTTATTATTATATTTCCTTGTTCATGATAATCGTTTATTATCCATGCTAGAATTGTATTGATAGGAAACTCAGAGACATGTGTGGATACATAGACAACACCATGTCCCTAGTAAGCCTCTAGTTGACTGGCTCGTTGATCAATAGATGGTTAAGGTTTCCTGACCATGGACATTGGATGTCGTTGATAACGGGATCACATCATTAGGAGAATGATGTGATGGACAAGACCCAATCCTAAGCCTAGCACAAGATCGTGTAGTTCGTTTGCTAAAGCTTTTCTAATGTCAAGTATCATTTCCTTAGACCATGAGATTGTGCAACTCCCGGATACCGTAGGAGTGCTTTGGGTGTGCCAAACATCACAACGTAACTGGGTGGCTATAAAGGTACACTACAGGTATCTCCGAAAGTGTCTGTTGGGTTGGCACGAATCGAGACTGGGATTTGTCACTCCGTGTGACAGAGAGGTATCTCTGGGCCCACTCGGTAGGACATCATCATAATGTGCACAATGTGATCAAGGAGTTGATCACGGGATGATGTGTTACGGAATGAGTAAAGAGACTTGCTGGTAACGAGATTGAACAAGGTATCGGGATACCGATGATCGAATCTCGGGCAAGTATCATACCAATAGACAAAGGGAATTGTATACGGGATTGATTGAATCCTCGACATCGTGGTTCATCCGATGAGATCATCGTGGAACATGTGGGAGCCAACATGGGTATCCAGATCCCGCTGTTGGTTATTGACCGGAGAGGTGTCTCGGTCATGTCTGCATGTTTCCCGAACCCGTAGGGTCTACACACTTAAGGTTCGATGACGCTAGGGTTATAGGGAATAGATATACGTGGTTACCGAATGTTGTTCGGAGTCCCGGATGAGATCTCGGACGTCACGAGGAGTTCCGGAATGGTCCGGAGGTAAAGATTTATATATGGGAAGTCATGTTTTGGTCGCCGGAAAAGTTTCGGGGTTTATCGGTAATGTACCGGGACCACCGGGAGGGTCCCGGGGGTCCACCAAGTGGGGCCACAAGCCCGGAGGGCTGCATGGGCCAAGTGTGGGAGGGGACCAGCCCCAGGTGGGCTGGTGCGCCCCCCCACAAGGTCCCAAGGCGCCTAAGGGGAGGAGGGAGGCAAACCCTAAGGGCAGATGAGCCTTAGGGCCCATGCCTGGTGCGCCTCCCTCTCCCCCTCCACCTGGCCGCCACCCAGATGGGATCTGGGGGCTGCCGCCACCCCTAGAGAGGGAACCCTAGGTGGGGGCGCAGCCCCTCCCCTCCCCCTATATATACTTGAGGTTTGGCCTGCCCAAGACACACAAGTTCCTCTCCTTCTTGGCGCAGCCCTACCCCTCTCCCTCCTCGTCTCTTGCGGTGCTTGGCGAAGCCCTGCTGGAGTACCACGCTCCTCCACCACCACCACGCCGTTGTGCTGCTGCTGGATGGAGTCTATCTCAACCTCTCCCTCTCTTCTTGCTGGATCAAGGCATGGGAGACGTCACCGGGCTGTACGTGTGTTGAACGCGGAGGTGCCGTCCGTTCGGCACTAGGATCTCCGGTGATTTGGATCACGACGAGTACGACTCCATCAACCCCGTTCACTTGAACGCTTCCGCTTAGCGATCTACAAGGGTATGTAGATGCACTCTCCTTCCCCTCATTGCTAGTTTACTCCATAGATTGATCTTGGTGATGCGTAGAAAATTTTGAATTTCTGCTACGTTCCCCAACATTTTCCTACCAACTATCCCGCTAGGAGCAGGCGCGTAATACTTTGTTTCGATAACTAATAGATTTTTGCAATAAGTATGTGAGTTCTTTATGACTAATGTTGATTCCATGAATTATACGCACTATCACCCTTCCACAGTTGCTAGCCTCTCTAATACCATGCACTTTTCGCCGGTATCATATACCCATCATATACCTTCCTCAAAACAGCCACCATACCTACCTATTATGGCATTTCCATAGCCATTCCGAGATATATTGCCATGCAACTTACCACCGTTCCGTTTATTGGACACGCTCCATCATCGTCATATTGCTTTGCATGATCATGTAGTTGACATTGTATTTGTGGCAAAGCCACCGTTCATAATTCTTTCATACATGTCACTCTTGATTCATTGCATATCCCGGTATACCGCCGGAGGCATTCACATAGAGTCATATTTTCTTCTAAGCATTGAGTTGTAATTCTTGAGTTGTAAGTAAATAAAAGTGTGATGATCATCATTTTTAGAGCATTGTCCCAAGTGAAGAAAGGATGATGGAGACTATGATTCCCCCACAAGTCGGGATGAGACTCCGGACTAAAAAAAGGAGAGGCCATAAAAAAGAGAAAAGGCCCCCAAAGAAGAAGGGACAATGCTACTATCCTTTTACCACACTTGTGCTTGAAAGTAGCACCATGATCTTCATGATAGAGAGTCTCCCATGATATCACTTTCATATACTAGTGGGAATTTTTCATTATAGAACTTGGATTGTATATTCCAATGATGGGCTTCCTCGAAATGCCCTAGGTCTTCGTGAGCAAGCGAGTTGGATGCACACCCACTTAGTTCCTTTTGTTGAGCTTTCACATACTTATAACTCTAGTGCATCCGTTGCATGGCAATCCCTACTCACTCACATTGATATCTATTAATGGGCATCTTCATAGCCCGTTGATATGCCTAGTTGATGTGAGACTATCTTCTCCTTTTTTGTTTTCTCCACAACCACCATTCCATTCCACATATAGTGCTATGTCCTTGGCTCACGCTCATGTATTGCGTGAAGATTGAAAAAGTTTGAGAACACCAAAAGTATGAAACAATTGCTTAGCTTCTCATCAGGGTTGTGCATGATTTAAATACTTTGTGTGGTGAAGATAGAGCATAGCCAGACTATATGATTTTGTAGGGATAACTTTCTTTGGCCATGTTATTTTGAGAAGACATAATTGCTTAGTTAGTATGCTTGAAGTATTATTATCTCTATGTCAATATTAAACTTTTGTCTTGAATCTTTCGGATCTGAATATTCATACCACAATTAAGAGAATTACATTGAAATTATGCCAAGTACCATTCCACATCAAAAATTCTATTTTTATCATTTACCTACTCGAGGACGAGCAGGAAATAAGCTTGGGGATGCTTGATACGTCTCCAACGTATCTATAATTTTTGGTTGCTCCATGCTATATTATATTCTGTTTTGGACATTATTGGGCTTTATTATACACTTCTATATTATTTTTGGGACTAACCTATTAACCGGAGGCCCAGCCCAGAATTGCTATTTTTTCTGCCTATTTCAGGTATTCACAGAAAAAGAATATCAAACGGAGTCCAAACGGAATGAAACCTTCGGGGACGTGATTTTTGGAACGAACGTGATCCAGAGGACTTGGACCCTACGTCAAGAAAGCTACCAGGAAGGCACGAGGTGGGGGGCGGCCTACCCCCCCCCCCCCCCCCCCCCCCCCCGCCCCCCCCCCCCCCCCCGCCCAGGCGCGCCCTCCACCCTCATGGGGCCCACTTTGCTCCATCGACGTACTTCTTCCTCCTATATATACCTACGTACCCCCAAAGTACCAGATACGGAGCCAAAAACCTAATTCCACCTCCGCAACCTTCTGTACCCGTGAGATCCCATTTTGGGGCCTTTTCTGGAGCTTCGCCGGAGGGGCATTGATCACGGGGGGCTTCTACATCAACACCATAGCCTCTCCGATGATGTGTGAGTAGTTTACCTCAGACCTTCGGGTCCATAGTTCTTAGCTAGATGGCTTCTTCTCTCTCTTTGGATCTCAATACAAAGTTCTCCACGATTCTCGTGGAGATCTATTCGATGTAATCTTGTTTTGCGGTGTGTTTGTTGAGACCGATGAATTGTGGGTTTATGATCAAGTTTATCTATGAACAATATTTGAATCTTCTCTGAATTCTTTTATGTATGATTGGTTATCTTTGCAAGTCTCTTCGAATTATCAATTTGGTTTGGCCTACTAGATTGATCTTTCTTGCGATGGGAGAAGTGCTTAGCTTTGGGTTCGATCTTGTGGTGTCCTTTCCCAATGACAGTACGGGCAGCAAGGCATGTATTGTATTGTTGCCATCGAGGATAACAAGATGGGGTTTATATCATATTGCATGAGTTTATCCCTCTACATCATGTCATCTTACTTAAAGCGTTACTCTGTTCTTTTGAACCTAGATGCATGCTAGATAGCGGTCGATGTGTGGAGAAATAGTAGTAGATGCGGGTAGGAGTTGGTCTACTTGTCTCAGAAGTGATGTCTATATACATGATCATACCTAGATATTCTCATAACTATGCTCAATTCTGTCAATTTCTCAATAGTAATTTGTTTACCCACCGTAATACTTATGCTCTCGAGAGAAGCCACTAGTAAAACCTATGGCCCCCGGGTCTATTTTCCATCATATTATTCTCCCTTCAACAAGCTATTTCTGGCACCGTTTTTATTTTGCTTTATTTACTTTGCATCTTTATAAAAATACCAAAAATATTATCTTATCATATCTATCAGATCTCACTTTCGTAAGTGACCGTGAAGGGATTGACAACCCCTTTATTGCGTTGGTTGTGAGGATTTTATTTGTTTGTGTAGGTGCGAGGGACTCGTGCGTGGCCTCCTACTGGATTGATACCTTGGTTCTCAATAACCGAGGGAAATACTTCCGCTACTTTGTGCTACCTCTTGAGCACTGCGTTGGTTTTCCCTTGAAGAGGAAAGGGTGATGCAGCAAAGTAGCGTAAGTATTTCCCTCAGTTTTTGAGAACCAAGGTATCAATCCAGTAGGAGGCTACGCACGAGTCCCTTGCACCTGCACAAAACAAATAAATTCTCGCAACCAACGCGATAAGGGGTTGTCAATCCCTACACGGTCACTTACGAGAGTGACATCTGATAGATATGATAAGATAATGTTTTTGGTATTTTTATGATAAAGATGCAAAGTAAAATAAAAGGCAATGGAAATAACTAAGTGTTGGAAGATTAATATGATAGAAGATAGACCCGGGGGCCATAGGTTTCACTAGTGGCTTCTCTCAAGAACATAAGTATTTTACGGTGGGTGAACAAATTACTGTTGAGCAATTGACAGAATTGAGCATAGTTATGAGAATATCTAGGTATGATCATGTATATAGGCATCATGTCCGAGATAAGTAGACCGACTCCTGCTTGCATCTACTACTATTGCTCCACACATCGACCGCTATCTAGCATGCATCTAGAGTATTAAGTTCATAAGAACAGAGTAACGCCTTAAGCAAGATGACATGATGTAGAGGGATAAATTCATGCAATATGATAAAAAAACCATCTTGTTATCCTCGATGGCAACAATACAATACGTGCCTTGCTGCCCCTACTGTCACTGGGAAAGGACACCGCAAGATTGTACCCAAAGCTAAGCACTTCTCCCATTGCAAGAAAGATAAATCTAGTAGGCCAAACCAAACTGATAATTCGAAGAGACGTGCAAAGATAACCAATCATGTTGGAAATATTCCCTAGAGGCAATAATAAAATGGTTATTATTATATTTCTTTGTTCATGATAATTGTCTATTGTTCATGCTATAATTGTGTTATCCGGAAATCGTAATACATGTGTGAATACATAGACCACAACACGTCCCTAGTGAGCCTCTAGTTGACTAGCTCGTTGATCAACAGATAGTCATGGTTTCCTGACTATGGACATTGGATGTCATTGATAACGGTATCACATCATTAGGAGAATGATGTGATGGACAAGACCCAATCCTAAGCATAGCTCAAAGATCGTGTAGTTCGTTTGCTGTAGCTTTTCTGAATGTCAAGTATCATTTCCTTAGACCATGAGATTGTGCAACTCCCGGACACCGTAGGATTGCCTTGGGTGTGCGAAATGTCACAACGTAACTGGGTGACTATAAAGGTACATTACAGGTATCTCCAAAAGTGTCTGTTGGGTTGGCACGAATCGAGACTGGGATTTGTCACTCCGTATGACGGAGAGGTATCTCTGGGCCCACTTGGTAATGCATCATCATAATCATCTCAATGTGATCAAGTGGTTGATCACGGGATCATGCATTACGGTACGAGTAAAGTGACTTGCCGGTAACGAGACTGAACAAGGTATTGGGATACTGACGATCGAGTCTCGGGCAAGTAACGTACCGATTGACAAAGGGAATTGTATACGGATTGATTGAATCCTCGATATCGTGGTTCATCCGATGAGATCATCGTGGAGCATGTGGGAGCCAACATGGGTATCCATATCCCGCTGTTGGTTATTGACCGGAGAGGCTTCTCGGTCATGTCTGCATGTCTCCCGAACCCGTAGGGTCTACACACTTAAGGTTCGATGACGCTAGGGTTGTAGAGATATTAGCATACGGTAACCCGAAAGTTGTTCGGAGTCCAAGATGAGATCCCGGACGTCACGAGGTGTTCCGGAATGGTCCGGAGGTAAAGATTTATATATAGGAAGTCCAGTTTCGGCCATCGGGAAGGTTTCGGGGGTCACCGGTATTGTACCGGGACCACCGGAAGGGTCCCGGGGGTCCACCGGGTGGGGCCACCTATCCCAGAGGGCCCCATGGGCTGGTGCGCCCCCCTTGGGCCTCCCCCTGCGCCTAGGGTTAGAAACCCTAGGGGTGGGGGCGCCACCCTTGCCTTGGGGGGCAAGGCACCCCCTTGGCCGCCGCCCCCCCTAGGCACCCTATATATAGTGGGGGGAGGGAGGGCTGCGCACCCAAGCCCCTGGCCTCTCCCTCTCCCTCCCGTGACACTCCTCCATCTCCCTGCGCTTGGCGAAGCCCTGCCGAGATCACCGTTGCTTCCACCACCATGCCGTCGTGCTGCTGGATCTTCATCAACCTCTCCTTTCCCCTTGCTGGATCAAATTGGTGGAGACGTCTTCCCAACCGTACGTGTGTTGAACGCGGAGGTGCTGTCTGTTCGGCACTTGGTCATCGGTGATTTGAATCACGTCGAGTACGACTCCATCATCCCCGTTCTCTTGAACGCTTCCGCTTGTGATCTACAAGGGTATGTAGATGCACTCCTCTCTCCCTCGTTGCTAGATGACTCCATAGATTGATCTTGGTGATGCGTAGAAAATTTTAAAATTCTGCTACGTTCCTCAACAGTGGCATCATGAGCTAGATCTATGCGTAGTTACTATGCACGAGTAGAACACAAAGTAGTTGTGGGCGTCGATATTGTCAATTATCTTGCCGTTACTAGTCTTATCTTGATTCGGCGGTATTGTGGGATGAAGCGGCCCGGACCAACCTTACACGTACGCTTACATGAGACCGGTTCCACCGACTGACATGCACTAGTTGCATAAGGTGGCTGGCGGGTGTCTGTCTCTCCCACTTTAGTCGGATCGGATTCGATGAACAGGGTCCTTATGAAGGATAAATAGAAATTGGCAATTCATGTTGTGGTTTTGGCGTAGGTAAGAAACGTTCTTGCTAGAAACCTATAGCAGCCACATAAAAACTTGCAACAACAATTAGAGGACGTCTAACTTGTTTTTGCAGCAAGTGTTTTGTGATGTGATATGGCCAAAGGATGTGATGAATGATACATGTGATGTATGAGATGATCATGTTCTTGTAATAGGAATCACGACTTGCATGTCGGTGAGTATGACAACCGGCAGGAGCCATAGGAGTTGTCTTTATTTATTTATGACCTGTGAGTCAACATAAACGTCATGTAATTACTTTACTTTATTGCTAAAGCGTTAGCCATAGTAGTAGATGTAATAGATGACGTGACAACTTCAAGAAGACACGATGATGGAGATCATGGTGTCATGCCGGTAACAACGATGATCATGGAGCCCCGAAGATGGAGATCAAAAGGAGCGAATGATAGTGGCCATATCATGTCACTATTTGATTGCATGTGATGTTTATCATGTTTTACATCTTATTTGCTTAGAACGACGGTAGCTTAAATAAGATGATCCCTCGAAATAATTTCAAGAAAGTGTTCCCCCTAACTGTGCACCGTTGCGAAGGTTCGTTGTTTCAAAGCACCACGTGATGATCGGGTGTGATAGATCCTAACGTTCGAATACAACGGGTGTAAGCGAGATTTACACACGCAATACACTTAGGTTGACTTGACGAGCCTAGCATGTACATACATGGCCTCGGAACACAGTAGACCGAAAGGTCGAGCATGAGTCGTATAGAAGATACGATCAACATGAAGATGTTCACCGATGTTGACTAGTCCGTCTCACGTGATGATCGGACACGGCCTAGTTAACTCGGATCATGTTATACTTAGATGACTGGAGGGATGTCTATCTGAGTGGGAGTTCATTGAATAATTTGATTAGATGAACTTAATTATCATGAACTTAGTCTAAAATGTTTACAATATGTCTTGTAGATCAAATGGCCCACGTTGTCCTCAACTTCAACGCGTTCCTAGAGAAAACCAAGCTGAAAGACGATGGCAGCAACTATACGGACTGGGTCCAGAACATGAGGATCATCCTCATAGCTGCCAAGAAAGATTATGTCCTAGAAGCACCGCTAGGTGACGCACCCGTCCCATAGAACCAAGACGTTATGAACGCTTGGCAGACACGTGCTGATGATTACTCCCTCGTTCAGTCCGGCATGCTTTACAGCTTAGAACCGGGGCTCCAAAAGCGTTTTGAGAGACACGGAGCATACGAGATGTTCGAAGAGCTAAAAATGGTTTTTCAAGCTCATGCCCGGGTCGAGAGATATGAAGTCTCCGACAAGTTCTTCAGCTGTAAGATGGAGCAAAATAGTTCTATCAGTGAGCACATACTCACAATGTCTGGGTTACATAACCGCTTGACTCAGCTGGGAGTTAATCTCCCGGATGACGCGGTCATTGACAGAATCCTTCAGTCGCTTCCACCGAGCTACAAGAGCTTTGTGATGAACTTCAATATGCAGGGGATGGAAAAGACCATTCCTAAGGTATATTCAATGCTGAAATCAGCAGAGGTAGAAGTCAAAAAGGAACATCAAGTGTTGATGGTGAATAAAACCACTAAGTTCAAGAAAGGCAAGGGTAAGAAGAACTTCAAGAAGGACGGCAAGGGAGTTGCCGCGCCCGGTAACCAAGCTGCCGGGAAGAAGCCAAAGAATGGACCCAAGCCCGAGACTGAGTGTTTTTATTGCAAGGGAAGTGGTCACTGGAAGCGGAACTGCTCCAAATACTTAGCGGACAAGAAGGCCGGCAAAACGAAAGGTATATGTGATATACATGTAATTGATGTGTACCTTACCAGTACTCGTAGTAGCTCCTGGGTATTTGATACCGGTGCAGTTGCTCACATTTGTAACTCAAAGAAGGAGCTGCGGAATAAGCGGAGACTGGCGAAGGACGAGGTGACGATGCGCGTCGGGAATAGTTCCAAGGTCGACGTGATCGCCGTCGGCACGCTACCTCTACATTTACCTACGGGATTAGTTTTGAACCTCAATAATTGTTATTTAATGCCAAGTTTGAGCATGAACATTGTATCAGGATCTCGTTTAATACGAGAGGGCTACTCATTTAAATCCGAGAATAATTGTTGTTCTATTTATATGAGAGATATGTTTTATGGTCATGCTCCGATGGTGAATGGTTTATTCTTAATGAATCTCAAGCGTAATGCTACACATATTCATAGTGTGAGTACCAAAAGATGTAAGGTTGATAATGATAGTCCCACATACTTGTGGCACTGCCGCCTTGGTCACATAGGTGTCAAACGCATGAAGAAGCTCCATGCAGATGGACTTTTAGAGTCTCTTGATTACGAATCATTTGACACGTGCGAACCATGCCTCATGGGTAAAATGACCAAGACTCCGTTCTCAGGAACAATGGAGCGAGCAACCAACTTATTGGAAATCATACATACTGATGTGTGCGGTCCAATGAGTGTTGAGGCTTGCGGTGGCTATCGTTATGTTCTCACCCTCACTGATGACTTGAGTAGATATGGGTATGTCTACTTAATGAAACACAAGTCTGAGACCTTTGAAAAGTTCAAGGAATTTCAGAGTGAGGTTGAGAATCAACGTGACAGGAAAATCAAGTTCTTGCGATCAGATCGTGGGGGAGAATACTTGAGTCACGAATTTGGCACACACTTAAGAAAATGTGGAATAGTTTCACAACTCACGCCGCCTGGAACACCTTAGCGTAATGGTGTGTCCGAACGTCGTAATCGCACTCTATTAGATATGATGCGATCTATGATGTCTCTTACCGATTTACCGCTATCATTTTGGGGCTATGCTTTAGAAACTTCCGCATTCACTTTAAATAGGGCTCCGTCGAAATCCGTTGAGACGACACCGTATGAATTATGGTTTGGGAAGAAACCTAAGCTGTCATTTCTAAAAGTTTGGGGATGCGATGCTTATGTCAAGAAACTTCAACCTGAAAAGCTCGAACCCAAGTCGGAAAAATGCGTCTCCATAGGATACCCTAAAGAAACTATTGGGTATACCTTCTACCTTAGATCCGAAGGCAAGATCTTTGTTGCCAAGAATGGGTCCTTTCTAGAGAAAGAGTTTCTTTCGAAAGAAATAAGTGGGAGGAAAGTACAACTTGATGAAGTATTGCCTCTTGAACCGGTAAGTGGCGTAGCTCAAGAAAATGTTCCTGAGTTGCCTGCACCGACTAGAGAGGAAGTTGATGATGATGATCATGAAACTTTAGATCAAGCCGCTACTGAACTTCGTAGGTCCACAAGGACACATTCCGCACCAGAGTGGTACGGCAACCTTGTCTTGGAAATCATGTTGTTAGACAACGGTGAACCTTCGAACTATGAAGAAGCGATGGCAGGCCCGGATTTCGACAAATGGCTGGAAGCCATGAAATCCGAGATACGATCCATGTATGAAAACGAAGTATGGACTTTGACTGACTTGCCCGTTGATCGGCGTGCCACAGAAAATAAATGGATCTTTAAGAAGAAGACAGACGCGGATGGTAATGTGACCATCTATAAAGCTCGGCTTGTCGCTAAGGGTTATCGACAAGTTCAAGGGGTTGACTACGATGAGACTTTCTCACTCGTAGAGAAGCTGAAGTCCATCTGAATCATGTTAGCAATTGCCGCATTCTATGATTTTGAGATATGGCAAATGGACGTCAAAACGGCATTCCTTAATGGTTTCCTTAAGGAAGAATTGTATATGATGCAGCCGGAAGGTTTTGTCAATCCTAAGAATGCTGACAAGGTGTGCAAGCTCCAACGCTCGATTTATGGGCTGGTGCAAGCATCTCGGAGTTGGAACATTCATTTTGATGAGATGATCAAAGCGTTTGGGTTTATGCGGACTTATGGAGAAGCCTGCATTTACAAGAAAGTGAGTGGGAGATCTGTAGCATTTCTCATATTGTATGTGGATGACATACTGTTGATGGGAAATGATATAGAATTCTTGGAAAGCATAAAGGCCTACTTGAACAAGTGTTTTTCAATGAAGGACCTTGGAGAAGCTGCTTATATATTAGGCATCAAGATCTATAGAGATAGATCGAGACGCCTCATTGGTCTTTTACAGAGTACGTACCTTGACAAGATATTGAAGAAGTTCAAAATGGATCAGTCAAAGAAGGGGTTCTTGCCTGTATTGCAAGGTATGAGATTGAGCACGGCTCGGTGCCCGACCACGGCAGAAGATAGAGAAAAGATGAGTGTCGTCCCCTATGCCTCGGCCATAGGGTCTATCATGTATGCTATGCTGTGTACCAGACCTGATGTAAACCTTGCCGTAAGTTTGGTAGGAAGGTACCAAAGTAATCCCGGCATGGAACACTGGACAGCGGTCAAGAATATCCTGAAGTACCTGAAAAGGACTAAAGATATGTTTCTCGTTTATGGAGGTGACGAAGAGCTCGTCGTAAAGGGTTACATCGATGCTAGCTTCGACACAGATCTGGATGATTGTAAGTCACAAACCGGACACGTGTATATTTTGAATGGTGGGGCAGTAAGCTAGTGCAGTTGCAAGCAAAGCGTTGTGGCGGGATCTACATGTGAAGCGGAGTACATGGCAGCCTCGGAGGTAGCATAAGAAGCAATCTGGGTGAACGAGTTCATTACCGACCTAGGAGTCATACCCAATGCATCGGGCCCGATGACTCTCTTCTGTGACAACACTGGAGCTATTGCCCTTGCCAAGGAGCCCAGGTTTCATAGGAATACCAGGCATATCAAGCGTCGCTTCAACTCCATTCGTGAAAGTGTTCAAAATTGGAGACATAGAGATTTGTAAAGTACATACGGACCTGAATGTGGCAGATCCGTTGACTAAACCTCTCCCTAGAGCAAAACATGATCAACA
This sequence comes from Triticum urartu, assembly GCF_003073215.2. Classification (NCBI taxonomy): domain Eukaryota; kingdom Viridiplantae; phylum Streptophyta; class Magnoliopsida; order Poales; family Poaceae; genus Triticum; species Triticum urartu. The sequence continues at coordinate 35,944,478 of NC_053024.1, forward strand.
CCAGAATTGCATGGGTGTTCGATTCATCACAATGTAACTAGACTATTGACTCTAGTGCAAGTGGGAGACTGTTGGAAATATGCCCTAGAGGCAATAATAAAATGGTTATTATTATATTTCTTTGTTCATGATAATTGTCTATTGTTCATGCTATAATTGTGTTATCCGGAAATCGTAATACATGTGTGAATACATAGACCACAACACATCCCTAGTGAGCCTCTAGTTGACTAGCTCATTGATCAACAGATAGTCCTGGTTTCCTGACTATGGACATTGGATGTCATTGATAACGGGATCACATCATTAGGAGAATGATGTGATGGACAAGACCCAATCCTAAGCATAGCTCAAAGATCGTGTAGTTCGTTTGCTGTAGCTTTTCTGAATGTCAAGTATCATTTCCTTAGACCATGAGATTGTGCAACTCCCGGACACCGTAGGATTGCCTTGGGTGTGCCAAACGTCACAACGTAACTGGGTGACTATAAAGGTACATTACAGGTATCTCCAAAAGTGTCTGTTGGGTTGGCACGAATCGAGACTGGGATTTGTCACTCCGTATGACGGAGAGGTATCTCTGGGCCCACTCGGTAATGCATCATCATAATGAGCTCAATGTGATCAAGTGGTTGATCACGGGATCATGCATTACGGTACGAGTAAAGTGACTTGCCGGTAACGAGACTGAACAAGGTATTGGGATACCGACGGTCGAGTCTTGGGCAAGTAATGTACCGATTGACAAAGGGAATTGTATACGGATTGATTGAATCCTCGACATCGTGGTTCATCCGATGAGATCATCGTGGAGCATGTGGGAGCCAACATGGGTATCCAGATCCCGCTGTTGGTTATTGACCGGAGAGGCTTCTCGGTCATGTCTGCATGTCTCCCGAACCCGTAGGGTCTACACACTTAAGGTTCGGTGACGCTAGGGTTGTAGAGATATTAGCATACGGTAACCCGAAAGTTGTTCGGAGTCCCGAATGAGATCCCGGACGTCACGAGGGGTTCCAGAATGGTCCGGAGGTAAAGATTTATATATAGGAAGTCCAGTTTCGGCCATCGGGAAGGTTTCGGGGGTCACCGGTATTGTACTGGGACCACCGGAAGGGTCCCGGGGGTCCACCGGGTGGGGCCACCTATCCCGGAGGGCCGCATGGGCTGAAGTGGGAGGGGAACCAGCCCCTAGTGGGCTGGTGCGCCCCCCCTTGGGCCTCCCCCTGTGCCTAGGGTTAGAAACCCTAGGGGTAGGGGCGCCACCCTTGCCTTGGGGGGCAAGGCACCCCCTTGGCCGCCACCCCCCCTAGGAGATTGGATATCCTAGGGCCAGCGCCCCCCTAGGCACCCTATATATAGTGGGGGGAGGGAGGGCTGCGCACCCAAGCCCCTGGCCTCTCCCTCTCCCTCTCGTGACACTCCTCCATCTCCCTGCGCTTGGCGAAGCCCTGCCGAGATCACCGTTGCTTCCACCACCACGCCGTCGTGCTGCTGGATCTTCATCAACCTCTCCTTTCCCCTTGCTGGATCAAGTTGGAGGAGACGTATTCCCAACCGTACGTGTGTTGAACGCGGAGGTGCTGTCCATTCGGCACTTGGTCATCGGTGATTTGAATCATGTCGAGTACGACTCCATCATCCCCGTTCTCTTGAACGCTTCCGCTCGTGATCTACAAGGGTATGTAGATGCACTCCTCTCTCCCTCGTTGCTAGATGACTCCATAGATTGATCTTGGTGATGCGTAGAAAATTTTAAAATTCTGCTACGTTCCCCAACAAATCATACATAAAAGGATTCAGAGAAGATTCAAATATTGTTCATAGATAAACTTGATCATAAACCCACAATTCATCGGTCTCAACAAACACACCGCAAAAGAAGATTACATCGAATAGATCTCCACAAGAGAGGGGGAGAACTTTGTATTGAGATCCAAAAAGACAGAAGAAGCCATCTAGCTAATAACTATGGACCCGTAGGTCTGAGCTAAACTACTCACACTTCATCAGAGAGGCTATGGTGTTGATGTAGAAGCCCTCCATGATCGATGCCCCCTCCGGCGGAGCTCCGGAACAGGCCCCAAGATGGGATCTCGTGGATACAGAAAGTTACAGCGGCGGAATTAGGGTTTTGGCTCCGTATTTGATCTTTTGGGGGTACGTAGGTATATATTGGAGGAAGGAGTACGTCGGTGAAGCAACAGGGGACCCACGAGGGTGGAGGGCGCGCCTGGGGGAGGGTAGGCGCGCCCCCTACCTCATGGCTTCCCTGTTGGTTGCTTGACGTAGGGTCCAAGTCTCCTGGATCTTGTTCGTTCCAAAAATCACGTTCCCGAAGGTTTCATTCTGTTTGGACTCCGTTTGATATTCCTTTTCTTCGAAACCCTAAAATAGACAAAAAACAGCAATTCTGGGCTGGGCCTCCGGTTAGTAGGTTAGTCCCAACAATAATATAAAAGTGTATAATAAAGCCCAATAATGTCCAAAACAGAATATAATATAGCATGGAGCAATAAAAATTTATAGATACGTTGGAGACGTATCACTTTGTTGCATCACCCTTTCCTCTTCAAGGGAAAACCAACGCAGTGCTCAAGTGGTAGCAATAGTAAATTTACTTGGATTTACTTATTGAAGAAACGGTCAGATGTATTCCAAGTCTTTATCAATTTCCAAAACCTTGTTGAATGCAAACTGAACTCCAAGATCATTGCCATGCAATCTGACTCAGGTGGTGAGTATGCAAAATTAAATTCTTTCTTCCAAAATCTTGGTATCTCACATCATGTCTCTTGTCCTCATGCTCACAACAAAACGGACCTGCTGAAAGAAAGCACCATCACATAGTTGATATGGAACTAGCATTGCTAGCAAATGCATCCACGCCACTTAAATTCTGGGATGAAGCGTTTTTAACTGCGACATATCTTATCAATTCGCTTCCAAGTAAAGTTATCAAACTTGAAACACCCATTGCATGTGTCACACCCAATTACACATCTCTTCGTATTTTTGGCTCTGCATGTTTGCCAACCTTAGACCCTAAAACACATGCAAACTCGCCTTCCGCTCCAAAAAGTGTGTCTTTTTAGGCTATAGCCCCATGCATAAAGGGGTCAAATGCCTTGATGTTCCTACTAGTAGGGTCTACATATCCAGAGATGTTGTTTTTGATGAGTTTGTGTTTCCTTTTGCCTCTCTTCATCCCAATGCCGGTGCACATCTCCGCAAAGAAATTCTCCTTATTCCTCCACATCTTTGGCCTTTTGATCATGGGGGCGACGATTGTACTAATCAATGTGACAGTATTTCTGCTGGTACTGGTTCCTCTATATTGTTGTGCAGGTCTGTGGAGAAAACGGTGCTCAAAATGATCAAAATCTCAAAAATATAACTCAAATTGACCCTATATTGCATGCTGGATAAGAAGACGAACCTAGCACAGATAACGAAGGTGATCCGGCGGCGCCTGATACTCATGTGCGCGTGCAGTTGATAACCCACAAGTATAGGGGATCGCAACAGTTTTCGAGGGTAGAGTATTCAAACCAAATTTATTGATTCGAAACAAGGGGAGCAAAAGAGTATTCTCAAGTATTAGCAGCTGAGTTGTCAATTCAACCACACCTGGAAACTTAATATCTGCAGCAAAGTATTTAGTAGCAAAGTAATATGATAGTAGCGGTAACGGTAGCAAAAGTAATAGTTTTGGTTTTATAGTGATTGTAACAGTAGCAACGGAAAAGTAAATAAGCGAAGAGCAATATGTGAAAAGCTCGTAGAAAATGGATCAATGATGGATAACTATGTCGGATGCGATTCCTCATGCAATAGTTATAACATAGGGTGACACAGAACTAGCTCCAGTTCATCAATGTAATGTAGGCATGTATTCTGAATATAGTCATACGTGCTTATGGAAAAGAACTTGCATGACATCTTTTTTCCTACTCTCCTGTGGCAGCGGGGTCCTATTGGAAACTAAGGGATATTAAGGCCTCCTTTTAATAGAGTACCGGACCAAAGCATTAACACATAGTGAATACATGAACTCCTCAAACTACGGTCATCACCGGTAAGTATCCCGATTATTGTCACTTCGGGGTTAACGGATCATAACACATAATAGGTGACTATAGACTTGCAAGATAGGATCAAGAACTCACATATATTCATGAAAAAATAATAGGTTCAGATCTGAAATCATGGCACTCGGTCCCTAGTGACAAGCATTAAGCATAGCAAAGTCATAGCAACATCAATCTCAGAACATAGTGGATAGTAGGGATCAAATCCTAACAAAACTAACTCGATTACATGATAAATCTCATCCAACCCATCACCGTCCAGCAAGCCTACGATGGAATTATTCATGCACGGCGGTGAGCATCATGAAATTGGTGATGGATGAAGGTTGATGATGATGATGGCGATGGATTCCCCTCTCCGGAGCCCCGAACGGACTCCAGATCAGCCCTCCCGAGAGAGATTAGGGCTTGGCAGCGGCTCCATATCGTAAAACGCGATGAATCCTTCTCCTTGGTTTTTTCTCCCCGAACATGAATATATAGAGTTGGAGTTGAGGTCGGAGGAGCACCAGGGGGCCCACGAGGCAGGGGGCGCGCCCCCACCCTCGTGGACAGGGTGTGGGCCCCTGGCCTTGATTCCACCATGCCGTCGTGCTGCTGGATCTTCATCAACCTCTCCTTTCCCCTTGCTGGATCAAGTTGGAGGAGACGTCTTCCCAACCGTACGTGTGTTGAACGCAGAGGTGATATCCGTTCGGCACTTGGTCATCGGTGATTTGAATCACGTCGAGTACGACTCCATCATCCCCGTTCTCTTGAACGCTTCCGCTCGTGATCTACAAGGGTATGTAGATGCACTCCTCTCTCGCTCGTTGCTAGATGACTCCATAGATTGATCTTGGTGATGCGTAGAAAATTTTTAAATTCTGCTACGTTCCCCAACAAATCATACATAAAAGAATTCAGAGAAGATTCAAATATTGTTCATAGATAAACTTGATCATAAACCCACAATTCATCGATCTCAACAAACACACCGCAAAAGAAGATTACATCGAATAGATCTCCACAAGAGAGGGGGAGAACTTTGTATTGAGATCCAAAAAGAGAGAAGAAGCCATCTAACTAATAACTATGGACCCGTAGGTCTGAGGTAGACTACTCACACTTCATCGGAGAGGCTATGGTGTTGATGTAGAAGCCCTCCGTGATCGATGCCCCCTCCGACGGAGCTCCGGAATAGGCCCCAAGATGGGATCTCGTGGATACAGAAAGTTACGGCGGCGGAATTAGGGTTTTGGCTCCGTATTTGATCGTTTGGGGGTATGTATGTATATATAGGAGGAAGGAGTACGTCGGTGGAGCAACAGGGGGCCCAAGAGGGTGGAGGGCGCGCCTGGGGGGGTGGGGGGTAGGCACGCCCCTACCTCGTGGCTTTCCTGTTGGTTGCTTGACGTAGGGTCCAAGTCTCCTGGATCTTGTTCGTTCCAAAAATCACGTTCCCGAAGGTTTCATTCCGTTTGGACTCCGTTTGATATTCCTTTTCTTCGAAACCCTAAAATAGGCAAAAAAAACAGCAATTATGGGCTGGGCCTCCGGTTAGTAGGTTAGTCCCAAAAATAATATAAAAGTGTATAATAAAGCCCAATAATGTCCAAAACAGAATATAATATAGCATGGAGCAATAAAAAATTATAGATACGTTGGAGACATATCAAGCATCCCCAAGCTTAATTCCTGCTCGTCCTCGAGTAGGTAAATGAAAAAAACAGAATTTTTGATGTGGAATGCTACTTGGCATATTTTCAATGTAATTCTTCTTAATTGTGGTATGAATATTCAGATCCGAAAGATTCAAGATAAAAGTTTAATATTGACATAGAAATAATAATACTTTAAGCATACTAACTAAGCAATTATGTCTTCTCAAAATAACATGGCCAAAGAAAGTTCATCCCTACAAAATCATATAGTTTAGTCATGCTCCATTTTCGTCACACAAGAATGCTCTCATCATGCACAACCCCGATGACAAGCCAAGCAATTGTTTCATACTTTAGTAATCTCAAACTTTATAAACCTTCATGCAATACATGAGCGTGAGCCATGGATATAGAACTATGGGTGGAATAGAGTATAATGATGGGGGTTATGTGGAGAAGACAAAAAAGGAGAAAGTCTCACATCAACGAGGCTAATCAATGAGCTATGGAGATGCCCATCGATTGATGTCGGGGATATACCCCGCGGCGTAAACCGGCCAGAAGTATAACCCGGCCGGACTAGGCGTTTCATTGGTAAGCCGCCAGAGGATTGGCGGTTTACGTGATTGGCGGTTTACGTGTCTGGCGGTTCAATGGTATGACGATTCACGAGCCTGAAGACTCATTGGTGACCCGGCGCGTGTTCCAGATGGATGACAAGGCCCAAGGCCCAGCATGCCGGTTTATGTTAATGGTGGGCCGGTTTAAGAGGAAAGGCGTGAGGAATATTTACCTTACAAGGAGTTAAGACCCGGATTTGTATCCGGTTTGTATTAGAGATAGACTAGTCCTAATCCTAATAGGACTCTACATGTAACCCGCCCCTCCAACATATATAAGGAGGGGCAGGGCTCCCCAAAAGGGACAAGATTCACAAGTTTCACAAGTTGGACAAGTTAGGTTTAGACAATAGCTCTCAAGATAGAGCACTCTTGTAACCGTGATCATCATCATCAATATCAGTGAAGCAGGACGTAGGCTTTTACCTCCACCGTGAGGGGCCGAACCTGGGTAAAACCTCACGTCTCTCGTCTCGTTCAACCCCTCTCAAGCTACCACACAGATGCGTTGGCCTCGCGACTAGGTCCTGACACTAAGGACATCTGCCGTGACAATTCCACGACAGTTGGCACCTACCGTGTGGCCTGCGCACGGTGGTGATGAGTTCTTGAAGGGATCTTTTACTGAGGATCGAGAGGCTCATGATCGGCCAGATGAGGAAAAGCCGGTCAGAAGAATCTACATCAACTCTGTGTTCGGTCATCAGAGATCAAATCAATCCTTATCTCAAAATCAAGGACAGAAGAAAAGTCTGCAAACAGCGCACACGGCAACTCCTGTCGGTTCGATTTTCTCCTCTGCAATGGCCAACGGGATCGTCTAAAAAAATCACACGTGGCCGGTACAAGCGACAGTGGAGAACAGAAGTCAGATCGGTTTGGATCCGATTCAGATTGAGAATGAGAAGAAAAAGGTACAACAGCGACATCCACGCGCGAGGATCTGTGTTTCCTGATCCAACATGCACGCAAGATGCTGCCTGCCCTGTCCTTCCATCCATGACGTCACCAGATGACAAAGACGGCACACGGATCAACTCAAATTGCTCGTATTAGTATTCATGCATGCAGGAGTTCCTCTGGTTTGACCGGTTCTAAGCATTGCCATCTACGTGAGGGCTATTGTCCCGGAGTACTAGTTGTTCCACAGCCGGCCCCGATACTGGAAAGGATACGGATCCGGTTTAAGAAAAGGGAAACAAACCTGGGAAGTACACATCATGGTATCGATGTCCACATCATGGTATTAAAGGAAAATCCCGTGATGCGATCTGCAGTCTCGATGTCCACATCATGGTATTAAAGTAAGTCAAAAGTGCTACTAGGAAAAGACAAAGCTACTACTACTTTGCTCAAGCCTGGGAAGTACCTCCCTCACGTGGATAATGGATTCTATCATGCGAGATGCAAGTTCCAGTACTCCGGTCATCAAGGGAAAATTACTATTGAAGAAAAAGGGAAAAGAAAGAAAGGAATGAATTCAGTACCTCACTGAATCGTCAAGCAAAATCCATCAGATGCTCTCTGTACTAGTGCTCTGGCCGCTAGGATTGTTACTCCCGTGGAGATTATCTGCCTGAGCATGACAGTTTTTGGGAGGATAACATTTTTTGCAAAATTATCTATGGATGCCAAGTACTGATCGTCCATCATCCAGACGAATCAGATACGGAGAGCACATTGCTGGCGTCGGTCTACACCGACGATCGACCGCGCCGGTTTACAATGCCCGCGGCCAACTCTCCGTCCGCACCTGCGGCCGATTCTCTCGTCCACCCTCGCGGCCGGTTCATGCGTCCGCGCCGGCTTACAACGCGGAGGACAATTTGCTCGTCCGCGCCGGTTTACAACACCGGGCTGGCTCATCTGCTTAGCTCCCGCGGCCGACTCACCCGTGAGTAATTTCAGCTTCACCCGGTGATCATCAACTCCGCGGTGATAATCTCTGACCTGACGCATCAGGTGAAATCCGTCCGGTATATTTTTATGTTATATATTGCTTTCTTTTAAAAAGAGGAGCAATTACTTTGTCTTGCAAGTTCTTCAATGTAGGACAAATTATATCATTGAGCTGTTGAAGGACGTATAGCGGCTTATATCACGGTCAAAAATGGAGAATCTCAAGTCAACTCCTCGAGTCACCTTGAGACTCGGGGGCTACAATGATATGATTCAGCTATATGCCGGTTTTCAGTGAAGAAAAGAACCCCAGGACACTGGAGGGAAAGATAACCCGATCCCGGAGGCTACTTCCATATTGATGGCAATTTGAAGGCCGTCAGAAAATACCCGGTTCAAAGTTCCGGTTCAAAGTAAAGACTCCGGTTTACAATCCGGTTCAAGGGAAATATGTCAAACCCGGTTTAAGAATTTCCGGTTCAGAAAGGAATTAACTTCTTGCAAGTTCGAGTATAAAAGGCCGTCAGAAAATTTCCGGGTCATCAGAAAGTATTCCGATTTACAATCCGGTTCAAGGGAAGTCTGTTTCCCACAAAGCTCTGAAGCTCTCAAATCCGGTTTAAGAATTTCCGGTTCAAAAAGAATTAATTTCTCGCAAGTTCGAGTTTAAAGGCCGTCGGAAAATTTCCGGCTGAAAATGAAGATTCCGGTTTAGAATCCGGTTCAAGGGAAAGATGTCTTCCACAAAGCTTTGAAGCTCTTAATATCCGGTTTAACATCCGGTTCAAGAAGAAGTTATCTCTTGCAAAAAATTAAAGATTGCCAAAGAGAGCTTGCTGCCATGATGCGCGGTTCAAACATGGGCATCCTGCCTTATTGGTTCATCATATTATTGATCATTTGGGGGTTTCCTGTTTGTTGATCACAGTTGTGACTACCCTATTAATACGGCTATCAAGCCAATATTACCATAAGAGCACAGCTCTGTTTACTTCAGTAATCCGGCTATCAAGCCAATATTATCATAAGGGGCCAAAGAGAGTTTGATGCACAGCACAACTCAAACATGGGTATCCCTTGAGCACAGCTCACAATATCACTTGGGGGCTATGTTCGAACCATAGCTACACCTCTTGATAGGCATAAGGGCCACCAGGGAAATCATTTGGGGGCTTGGTCGTATCCAAACCATAGCTACACCTCTTGATAGGCATAAGGCCACCAGGGAAATCACTTGGGGGCTATGGGTTCGAACCATAGTTACACCTCTTGATAGGCATAAGGGCCACCAGGGAAATCACTTGGGGGCTCTGGTCATATACGAACCATAGCTACACCTCTTGATCATACACATACATCATTATATACTAAGTCATACATTGCATCATCATTACATCATCATAGCATCATATGGGCAGGGACATATCGATTTATATGGCAGGAATTGATTTTCAAACCAGGTTATATTATTCAAATCTTTAATAGCCAACACGGCTAGATTTTTATTATGGTTATCAATAACCAATATTATGATTGAGGTTTTCAAAGTCGCTTCAGCGCGATGGACATAATTTATTCTACAATGGAAGGAATAGTCCCGAGTTGCTGCAGGCTTACGACCCAACACTTGGGGGCTACATTATTCAAGTTGGGATTACATCAAATACACAAGTCTCATGTCGCTGCAAGCATGCACCATGGCACTTGGGGGCTAATGCAAAGTCATTTTTTGCTCATCTTATTGAAGACCCGACTCATCACATTGTAATGAGCCGACCCTTGGGGGCTACTAATTGCTCCTGTCAAAAATTCAAGGTACACAAACCTCAGTCCATTATATTGAAAGATCCACTACTCAGTTGGTAGAGTACAAAGCTTTTAACCTTATGGACGTGGGTTCAAGCCCCATGGTGGAGATTACATCATATGATGTTATTATCAATGAATTATATACAAAGTCCTAGCTCAATATTATCTTATTAAGCCGGCCCTTGGGGGCTACATATTGCTGCTCAAGTTTACATGATCATATTTACAAAGTCCCTGCTCATTATTGCATACTGACCCGGCCCTTGGGGGCTACACTAGTTGAAGTTTTTTATGAGAATAAGGCAATTTCAAGTCCCAGGTTGCTGCAAGCACGACAACCCGGCACTTGGGGGCTACATATGTAGAATACTCAATTCTGACTATGATTGAGATGAACAAACCGGATTTCTTCAAGGTTGAAACACTTATTGGAGCAAGTCTTAAGTTATCACTATGTTCTCCTCTTAAGACTTGGGGGCTATAGGTATTATGCATATAAAGGAGGAACATCTTCATTTTATCAGTTTTGAGCAAATCAGGAAGATCAATTACATGACCCGGTGTCGACAACAATTATGACCCGGTGCCATCAATATTATAAACCGGCCATTTTGGTAATATTAAACCGGCAAGTTTTACATCTTCAAACCGGCTAAATATCAGATAAGTATTTCAAGACCCATATTTCTTAAACCGGCGCTTTGGGAGCTGAGTCAAAGGAGTTATTCTTCACAATATTTTTCTATGACAAACCAATGTCGGCAAATTGATTATGAAGCTGGTCTGTTGACCCGGACTTCCCAGAAGGAGGAAATAACAAGGACGTAAGGGTGATCAGGTACCGGTTTACAAGAATTCTTAACCCGGAGCACAACTTGTCAAATTTGTTCTTGTGTTTATTTCTGCAGCATAAGTTTACCATGGATAAATCCAAGCTAAACTTGGGGGCTAATGTCGGGGATATACCCCGCGGCGTAAACCGGCCGGAAGTATAACCCGGCCGGACTAGGCGTTTCATTGGTAAACCGCTAGAGGATTGGCGGTTTACGTGATTGGCGGTTTACGTGTCTGGCGGTGTACGTGTCTGGCGGTTCACTGGTATGACGATTCACGAGCCTGAAGACTCATTGGTGACCTGGCGCATGTTCCAGATGGATGACAAGGCCCAATGCCCAGCATGCCGGTTTATGTTAATGGTGGGCCGGTTTAAGAGGAAAGGCGTGAGGAATATTTACCTTACAGGGAGTTAAGACCCGGACTTGCATCCGGTTTGTATTAGAGATAGACTAGTCCTAATCCTAATAGGACTCTACATGTAACCCGCCCCTCCAACATATATAAGGAGGGGCAGGGCTCCCCAAAAGGGACAAGATTCACAAGTTCCACAAGTTGGAAAAGTTAGGTTTAGACAATAGCTCTCAAGATAGAGCACTCTTGTAACCGTGATCATCATCATCAATATCAATGAAGCAGGACGTAGGCTTTTACCTCCACCATGAGGGGCCGAACCTGGGTAAAACCTCGCGTCTCTCGTCTCGTTCAACCCCTCTCAAGCTACCACACAGATGCGTTGGCCTCGCGACTAAGTCCTGACACTAAGGACATCTGCCGTGACAATTCCACGACAATTGATGTTAATGCAAGGATTAGGGATTGCCATGCAACGGATGCACTAGAGCTATAAACTTATGAAAGCCCAACAAAAGAAACTAGTGGGTGTGCATCCAACTTGCTTGCTCATGAAGACCTAGGGCACTTGAGGAGGCCCATTGTTGGAATATACAGGCCAAGTTCTATAATGAAAAATTCCCACTACTATATGAAAGTGACAAAACAAGAGACTCTCTATCATGAAGATCATAGTGCTACTTTGAAGCACAAGTGTGGAAAAAACGATAGTAGCGTTGTCCATTTTCATTTTTTTGGGCCTTATTCTTTTTTTGCCTTTTTTATTGGGACAATGCTCTATTAAATGATGATCATCACACTTATATTTATTTAGAACTCAATGATTACAACTCGATACTAGAACAAGGTATGACCCTATATGAATGCCTCCGGGGGTGTACCGGGATATGCAATGAAACAAGAGTGACATGTATGAAAGAATTATGAATGGTGGCTTTGCCACAAATACTATGTCAACTACATGATCATGCTAAGCAATATGACAATGATGAATGTGTCATGATAAACGGGATGGTGGAAAGTTGCATGGTAATATATCTCGGAATGGCTATGGAAATGCCATAATAGGTAGGTATGGTGGCTTTTTTTAGGAAGATATAAGGAGGTTTATGTGTGAAAGAGCGTATCATATCACGGGGTTTGGATGCATCGGTGAAGTTTGCACCTACTCTCAATGTGAGAAAGGGCAATGCACGGTACCGAAGAGGCTAGCAATGATGGAAAGGTGAGAGTGTGTATAATCCATGGACTCAACATTAGTCATAAATAACTCACATACTTATTGCAAAAATCTACAAGTAATCAAAAACCAAGCACTACGCGCATGCTCCTAGGGGGATACATTGGTAGGAAAAGACCATCGCTCGTCCCCGACCACCACTCATAAGGAGGACAATCAAAGAACACCTCATGTTTCAAATTTGTTACATAACGTTTACCATACATGCATGCTACGGGACTTGCAAACTTCAACACAAGTATTTCTGAAATTCACAACTACTCAACTAGCACAACTTTAATATCACTGCCTCCATATCTCAAAAGAATCATCAAGCATCAAACTTCTCTTAGTATTCAAAACACTCATAAGAAAGTTTTTACTAGCATATTAGGATTATTTAAGCAAATTACCATGCTATTTAAGACTCTAAACATAATCTAAGTGAAGCATGAGAGATCAATAGTTTCTATAAAACAAATCCACCACCGTGCTCTCAAAGATATAAGTGAAGTGCTAGAGCAAAACTATATAACTCAAAATATATAAGTGAAGCACATAGAGTATTCTAATAATTTCCGAATCATGTGTGTCTATCTCAAAAGGTGTGTACAGGAAAGATGATTGTGGTAAACTAAAAATCAAAGACTCAAATCATACAAGATGCTCCAAGCAAAACACATATCATGTGGTGAATAAAAATATAGCTCCAATTAAAGTTACCGATGGAAGTAGACGAAAGAGGGGATGCCTTCCGGGGCATCCCCAAGCTTTGGCTTTTTGGTGTCCTTATATTATCTTGGGGTGCCATGGTCATCCCCAAGCTTAGGATCTTGCCATTCCTTGTTCCATAATCCATCAAATCCTTACCCAAAACTTGAAAACTTCACAACACAAAACTTAAAGTAGAAAATCTCGTGAGCTCCATTAGCGAAAGAAAACAAAAGACCAATTCAAGTTACTGTAATGAACTCATTCTTTATTTATATTGGTGTTAAACCTACTGTATTCCAACTTCTCTATGGTTAATGAACTATTTTACTAGCCATAGATTCATCAAAATAAGCAAACAACACACGAAAAACAGAATCTGTCAAAAACAGAACAGTCTGTAGTAATCTGTAGCTAGCGCAAGATCTGGAACCCCAAAAATTCTAAAATAATTTTCTGGACGTGAGTAAGTCATCTATTAATCATCTGCAAAAATAATTAACTAAATTGCACTTTCCAAATAAAAATGGAAGCAGTTCTCGTGAGCGCTAAAGTTTCTGTTTTTTACAGCAAGATTAACAAGACTTTCCCCAAGTCTTCCCAACGGTTCTACTTGGCAAAAACACTAATTAAACACAAAAAACACAAACAAAACAGAGGCTAGATAAATTATTTATTACTAAACAGGAGCAAAAATCAAGGAATAAAAATAAAATTGGGTTTCCTCCCAACAAGCGCTATCGTTTAACGCCCCTAGCTAGGCAGAAAAAGCAAGGATAGATCTAGGTATTGCCATCTTTGGTAGGTAATTCTTCAATGAGGCATCTACCATCCTTAGGAATATCTTTATTTTTATTGATTATCAAACTTTTAGCCACAAGATCGAAAAATTCATTTGTAACAAATGGTTCCTTAATGATAGCAAAAAGATTGGGATGAATACTTATAGATTTGAGATCCAAAGTTTCCTTACTAGAGGATTCACCCTTATTTTTAGGAACATACATAAGCTTGGAAATTTTAGTGGGAAGACTTGGAGTATTCTTTACGGAAGAAAAAGTGGTTCCCAAGTTAGTAATAATATCCTCAAGTTTATCGATTCTAGTGGAATCCTGATTTATTTTCTCATTAACTATAGGTTCCTTTTCTTTAATATTTTTCAAAGTGACTCCTACTTTAGATCCATATTGAGTGATTCGGTTGTGGATCTTTTTATCCAAATTTTCAATTAACTCTACAGTAGCAACCTTATTCTCAATAATTTCAAGTCTTTGCATTACATGCTCCAAAGTTAACATAGTTCCATTAACCAAAAGAGGTGGTGAGCCAAACAAATCTATCATAGCATTATAAGAATCAAAAGTATGGCTACCCAAGAAGTTCCCTCCGGTAATGGTATCAAGGATATATCTGTGCCAAGGAGTAGCGCCTACATAAAAATTGCGAAGAAGAACGGAAGTAGATTGCTTCCTGGTAGATCTATTTTGAGCATTGCAAATTCTATACCAAGCGTCTTTTAGATTTTCTCCCTCCCTTTGCTTAAAATTTAGAATTTCATTCTCGGGAGACAACGGAGAAGACATAGGACTCGCCATAACGACAAGCAAACGGAAAACAGGCGAACAGAAAAGAGAGGGTTAATAAAACGGCAAGGGTGAAGTGGGGGAGAGGAAAACGAGAGTCAAATGGCAAATAATGTAATGCGGGAGATAAGGGTTTGTGATGGGTACTTGGTATGTTGACTTTTGCATAGACCTCCCCGGAAACGGCGCCAGAAATCCTTCTTGCTACCTCTTGAACACTGTGTTGGTTTTCCCTTGAAGAGGAAAGGGTGAACCAGCAAAGTAGCGCAAGTATTTCCCTCAGTTTTTGAGACCAAGGTATCAATCCAGTAGGAGGCTACGCGTGAGTCCCTTGCACCTGCACAAAACAAATAAATCCTCGCAACCAACGTGATAAGGGGTTGTCAATCCCTACACGGTCACTTACGAGAGTGAAATCTGATAGATATGATACGATAATATTTTTGGTATTTTAATGATAAAGATGCAAAGTAAAATAAAAGGCAATGAAAATAACTAAGTGTTGGAAGATTAATATGATAGAAGATAGACCCGGGGGCCATAGGTTTCACTAGTGGCTTCTCTCAAGAACATAAGTATTTTACGGTGGGTGAACAAATTACTGTTGAGCAATTGACAGAATTGAGCATAGTTATGAGAATATCTAGGTATGATCATGTATATAGGCATCATGTCCGAGACAAGTAGACCGACTCCTGCCTGCATCTACTACTATTACTCCACACATTGACCGCTATCCAGCATGCATCTAGAGTATTAAGTTCATAATAACAGAGTAACGCCTTAAGCAAGATGACATGATGTAGAGGGATAAATTCATGCAATATGATAAAAAAAACCCATCTTGTTATCCTCGATGGCAACAATACAATACATGCCTTGCTGCCCCTACTGTCACTGGGAAAGGACACCGCAAGATTGAACCCAAAGCTAAGCACTTCTCCCATTGCAAGAAAGATCAATCTAGTAGGCCAAACCAAACTGATAATTCGAAGAGACTTGCAAAGATAACCAATCATACATAAAAGAATTCAGAGAAGATTCAAATATTGTTCATAGATAAACTTGATCATAAACCCACAATTCATCGGTCTCAAAAACACACCGCAAAAGAAAATTACATCGAATAGATCTCCACAAGAGAGGGGGAGAACTTTGTATTGAGATCCAAAAAGACAGAAGAAGCCATCTAGCTAATAACTATGGACCCGTAGGTCTGAGCTAAACTACTCACACTTCATCAGAGAGGCTATGGTGTTGATGTAGAAGCCCTCCGTGATCGATGCCCCCTCCGGCGGAGCTCCGGAACAGGCCCCAAGATGGGATCTCGTGGATACAGAAAGTTACAACGGCGGAATTAGGGTTTTGGCTCCGTATTTGATCTTTTGGGGGTACGTAGGTATATATTGGAGGATGGAGTACGTCGGTGAAGCAACAGGGGACCCACGAGGGTGGAGGGCGCGCCTGGGGGAGGGTAGGCGCGCCCCCTACCTCATGGCTTCCCTGTTGGTTGCTTGACGTAGGGTCCAAGTCTCCTGGATCTTGTTCGTTCCAAAAATCACGTTCCCGAAGGTTTCATTCTGTTTGGACTCCGTTTGATATTCCTTTTCTTTGAAACCCTAAAATAGACAAAAAAAGCAATTCTGGGCTGGGCCTCTGGTTAGTAGGTTAGTCCCAAAAATAATATAAAAGTGTATAATAAAGCCCAATAATGTCCAAAACAGAATATAATATAGCATGGAGCAATAAAAAATTATAGATACGTTGGAGACGTATCACTTTGTTGCATCACCCTTTCCTCTTCAAGGGAAAACCAACGCAGTGCTCAAGTGGTAGCAATAGTAAATTTACTTGGATTTACTTATTGAAGAAACGGTCAGATGTATTCCAAGTCTTTATCAATTTCCAAAACCTTGTTGAATGCAAACTGAACTCCAAGATCATTGCCATGCAATCTGACTCAGGTGGTGAGTATGCAAAATTAAATTCTTTCTTCCAAAATCTTGGTATCTCACATCATGTCTCTTGCCCTCATGCTCACAACAAAACGGATCTGCTGAAAGAAAGCACCATCACATAGTTGATATGGAATTAGCATTGCTAGCAAATGCATCCACGCCACTTAAATTCTGGGATGAAGCGTTTTCAATTGGACATATCTTATCAATTCGCTTCCAAGTAAAGTTATCAAACTTGAAACACCCATTGCATGACTCCTTGGTGTCACACCCAATTACACATCTCTTTGTATTTTTGGCTCTGCATGTTTTCCAACCTTAGACCCTAAATCACATGCAAACTCGCCTTCCGCTCCAAAAAGTGTGTCTTTTTATGCTATAGCCCCATGCATAAAGGGGTCAAATGCCTTGATGTTCCTACTAGTAGGGTCTACATATCCAGAGATGTTGTTTTTGATGAGTTTGTGTTTCCTTTTGCCTCTCTTCATCCCAATGCCGGTGCACATCTCCGCAAAGAAATTCTCCTTATTCCTCCACATCTTTAGCCTTTTTATCATGGGGGCGACGATTGTACTAATCAATGTGACGATATTTCTGCTGGTACTGGTTCCTCTATATTGCTGTGCAGGTCCGTGGAGAAAACGGTGCTTAAAATGATCAAAATCTCGAAAATATAACTCAAATTGACCCTATATTGCATGCTGGATAAGAAGATGAACCTGGCACAGATAACGAAGGTGATCCGGCGGCGCCTGTTACTCATGTGCGCGTGCAGTTGATAACCCACAAGTATAGGGGATCGCAACAGTTTTCGAGGGTAGAGTATTCAACCCAAATTTATTGATTCGAAACCAGGGGAGCAAAAGAATATTCTCAAGTATTAGCAGCTGAGTTGTCAATTTAACCACACCTGGAAACTTAATATCTGCGGCAAAGTATTTAGTAGCAATGTAATATGATAGTAGCGGTAACGGTAGCAAAAGTAATAATTTTGGTTTTATAGTGATTGTAATAGTAGCAACGAAAAAGTAAATAAGCGAAGAGCAATATGTGAAAAGCTCGTAGGAAATGGATCAATGATGGATAACTATGTCGGATGCAATTCCTCATGCAATAGTTATAACATAGGGTGACACAGAACTAGCTCCAGTTCATCAATGTAATGTAGGCATGTATTCTGAATATAGTCATACGTGCTTATGGAAAAGAACTTGCATGACATCTTTTTTCCTACTCTCCCATGGCAGCGGGGTCCTATTGGAAACTAAGGGATATTAAGGCCTCCTTTTAATAGAGTACCGGACCAAAGCATTAACACATAGTGAATACATGAACTCCTCAAACTACGGTCATCACCGGTAAGTATCCCGATTATTGTCACTTCGGGGTTAACGGATCATAACACATAATAGGTGACTATAGACTTGCAAGATAGGATCAAGAACTCACATATATTCATGAAAAAATAATAGGTTCAGATCTAAAATCATGGCACTCGGTCCCTAGTGACAAGCATTAAGCATAGCAAAGTCATAGCAACATCAATCTCAGAACATAGTGGATAGTAGGGATCAAACCCTAACAAAACTAACTGGATTACATGATAAATCTCATCCAACCCATCACCGTCCAGCAAGCCTACGATGGAATTATTCATGTACGGTGGTGAGCATCATGAAATTGGTGATGGAGGAAGGTTGATGATGATGATGGCGACGGATTCCCCTCTCCGGAGCCCCGAACGGACTCCAGATCAGCCCTCCCGAGAGAGATTAGGGCTTGGCGGCGGCTCCGTATCGTAAAACGCGATGAATCCTTCTCCTTGGTTTTTTCTCCCCGAACACGAATATATAGAGTTGGAGTTGAGGTCGGAGGAGCACCAGGGGGCGCACGAGGCAGGGGGCGCGCCCCCACCCTCATGGACAGGGTGTGGGCCCCTGTCCTTGATTCTTTCGCCAGTATTTTTTATAAATTCAAAAATAATCTCCATTGATTTTCAGGTCATTCCAAGAACTTTTATTTCTGCACAAAAATAACATCATGGCAATTCTACTGAAAACAACGTCGGTCCGGGTTAGTTCCATTCAAATCATGCAAGTTAGAGTCCAAAACAAGGGCAAAAGTGTTGGGAGAAGTAGATACGTTGGAGACGTATCAACTCCCCCAAGCTTAAACCTTTGCTTGTCCTCAAGCAATTCAGTTGATAAACTGAAAGTGATAAAGAAAAACTTTTACAAACTCCGTTTGCTCTTCTTGTTGTAAATATGTAAAGCCAGCATTCAAGTTTTCAGCATAGATTATGAACTAACCATAGTCACAATAACATTTAGGTCTCATGTTTACTCATATCAATGGCATAATGAACTAGCCAGCAATAATAATAAATCTCGGATGACAACACTTTCTCAAAACAATCATAATATGATATAACAAGATGGTATCTCGCTAGCCCTTTCTGAGACCGCAAAACATAAATGCAGAGCACCTTTAAAGATCAAGGACTGACTAGACATTGTAATTCATGGTAAAAGAGATCTAGTCATAGTCATACTCAATGTAAACTAACAATAATACATGCAAATGACAGCGATGCTCTCCAGCTGGTGCTTTTTAATAAGAGAACACTACTAGGGAAAACCTTATACACAGAATGTTAGCAGCAGCGCAGTTTAAAAACAGATGCTACTGCTAATTAGCAGTAGCGCGCTTCAGAAAACCTCGCTACTAATAGCACGGTAGTAGTAGCGGTCTAGGTGAAACAAGCGCTACTACTATAATTGCCACGGCGTTGCCCCCAGGCTAGATATAGTAGTAGCGCCCTTCCGGGGACGCGCTACTGCTAAAGTACTTAGTAGCAACGTTTTTCTTCAAAACACGCTACTGCTAAGTATTGCACCTAATTAAGTTTAGTCCCATACTGCTAAGCGAACAAGGAGTTTACCACCTTAAATATGTTACTTCTCAAACTATCTCGAGCACTTGGTCTTCATTGAACTATATGTGTAGGATTTGTGGCTCCAATATGAATCTTCACCAGTGCCTATACAAGTACTATGGGGATTCATGTTGACTATTTAGATTCTACACAAAAAGATTAATGGTGACCAATGTATATATTTGAAGTTTTTACATGCTTAGACTTAGCAGTAGCGTTTTTTCGGGGCAAAGCGCTACTGATATTATAAAACAAAAATGAATAGTTGTAGCGCGTTTCGCTTGACACGCTATAGCTAACTTAGCTATAGCGTGTTCCAGCCAAACGAGTTGCTGCTAGTTTGACTTAACCCCCGGTCGCGCGGGCTCAAAATTTCGCTAAGTCCTTCCCCTCCACTTCCCCCTCTCCTCCAGCTGCTCCATCGCCGCCGTCGCCCCATCGCTCTCGACCTCACCGCCGCCCTCAACCTCACCACTGCCGCACACCCTCGACGCCGCCCCCGACCCTGACCTCGACGCCGCCCCCGACCCCTACCTTGACGCCGCCCCTGACCCCTACATCGACGCCGCCCTCCACCGCGCGCCCGAGCCCCGACCCTGTCCTCGACGCCGCCTGCCCCTCCCTCGCCGCAGTCACCGTAAGGCTCTGCCTCTCCTCTCCCCTACCCTCCTCTCTCTCTGCTAGGGCAATTCATATATGTGTTGATGTTGTGTTGATGTTCATATGAACCCTAGGTGTTCATATGAACCCTAGATTTGTTTAGGGCAGTAGGCATTTTTTTAGCATTTAGGAAAAATGATTAGCAATTTTTTTAGGAAATTAGCTAGGGCAAATTTTTATGAAAATGCCTAAACAGCAATTTCATTCAAAAAACAAAAACTAGAATTGTTTTTATTTCAAAAACTTGGTTAAACTAGTTGTTGCTATGTAAACAAAAAACAAGATTGTTGTTATATGATATATGTCATTGATGTTCATTTGCATATTCCATTACTGAAGTGGTTCGATTGTGCCCAAGTGGCTTTGTTGTTTCCAGGGAATGAAGTCGAGTGGCCTATGTTTTGCCGGAATGTTGATTCATTTCCGTTCCGGCAAATTTCAGGTTCTCAATTTGTCCATTTTTTTAGTAAAAGTCATGCCGAAATTTTCCGTGAATTTCGGCATGACTTGTGCTACAAACTAGGACATATCGAGTGCCCGGGATTTGCCGCACCGGGAAGGAGTCAACATTCCTGCAAAGCATAGGCCTTTTTTATGTAATTATTCATTTTATTAGGTATAGAATTAATTGACTATATTTAATCGTAAGAACTAGTTGAATTAATAGAACTAGTTGAACATGTCACATTTGTTGTTATTTTTTTAGTTAAAGCAATTTTTCCCGCATCGACGTCGACGATGCATATCCCGCATCCTCGTCGTCGAGTAGGCGGAGGACACCTGTGTCACCAGATGGGCCATGTCCGGGACTGGGCTCCACCGAGGTGGTACTAGGAGGCGCTACCTACCGGGGGCGCAGGTTGGTGACGAGCCAGCCTATCGTTGACCCGAACCTTCTTTGGTGGCGGTCGCGTGGGCCAGTGACGGTCCAGAGGCTCGAGGACCCCACGGAGGTGGTGCGTCACCGTGTCAGTGAGGAGGACACGCACGTCCATCGCTACTTGTTTGCATTGGAGCACAGGTTCTCCAATACCTGGCAGGTTCTCGAGGGATCTCACTAGAGCTATTATCCAGTGATGGTTCCTTCTCTTTGGGTGTCTACCGCCCGCGCTGATACCCGTCGTGCACTAGGGTTTTAGTTGTATTAGTGATGTTATATGTATGATACTATTCGGGGTGTATTAGTGATAATATTCGACGATGTACGGACACATGAGATGATTTACTTTTGCTTATTGAATGCATGCTAATTTGAATACTTATTTATTTTACGATTTGGTTTTGCTTATTGAATGCTCATGTCAATACGAGTCCTATAAGATATTTTGAGTATCCTGGTAGTTTTCTTCGATCGATTTTCAATTAATGTTTCAACTATGAACATAGGAAATGTCTGACAACGAAAAGGATTTCGGTATTTGCAAATACTGCGAAGACGAGCGCGGCCTGTGCGACGCAATCTTCCTAGATGATGATAGGTGCTTCAGCATCAGCTGGACGTGAACTTCGAAGTGGACACAGTAAGTCACAACGACAAGTCTTTTTACGTAATTAAGTATGACATCTGCTTCATTTGCTTCAACTTATAATTTATTTTTTTACTATTCTACTAGAGTATCCCCTGTCGTGCAAGAGTTTCTGTCTTGGATAAGATAGTTTTCAGTCGTACTATGGAGGTAAAGTTTACTTGAAGACCGAGCATGGTTGTATTTTCCATGCAAAATTATACAACGCAGACGACTACACCTATTTTGGATGCAAAACTTGGCGAGCACTATGCAACACTTATGCATTTGAGCCTGATATGGTTATCACCTTTGATATTCGTTCGGAAGATGATATTGAAGGTAATATCGACATCTGGGTCGATGTGCAGACGCCTCCAGTTAAACCATTATGTGAGTTTCTCAACCATATTTATGCCTTTGATATTGTTTATTCAAAGATAGTTGACAACTAATTTCTATTGTCAGCTTATTTCCGTTCAAGCAAACATGTCCAGCGCTTGGTAGACAGGACCTACTACTGTCCCGAGGCTGAACTAAACTGCGAGGAGCTAAGTCATTATGTTTCATGGCTTGAGGATCTTGATACTGTCAAGACAAATTTTCTTCCTGCACTTAGAAATGTTAGTACTGAAAACGTATGACCAATAGTGTTCGTAATGAACTACGGTCACATCTATTTAGGAAAGATGGTAAGATTTTTACTATTTGTCCTCAGTACATCTTTTGCATACATTATTTTTTAAGCTAAACTTCATTGATAAGTATGTTACTATACGATGTTCTTCAACAGGGACTCCCGATGAATGTTGTGCCTCGTGGGATCGAGACTAAAGGTACCATGAGTATTGTTAGCTTACGGCCAAGATATCCTACAATGCACTTTAGTGCATTCAGGATTTCTAATAGCGAGGAATGCTTAATAGTAAAAGACTGGACCAAATTTGTGATGCAGGAGTGCAGAGAAGTACTAGGGGCGGCAATCAGAAGCGCAACCCACGATTAGGAGACATGTTTATCTGCATGCTCCAACTTGATGAATGAGGAGAGCTACACATGTTTTGTGTTATTTTACCTGAGAGAGAGCAGCAGCAGTGATTAGCTAGCTAGAAATGAGTTTGAAGATGATGACGTGATACACTATGACTATGATGATTAAATAGCTAGTGTTGGTGGTAATGACTATGATGATTATTATTAGCTAGTGTTGGTGGTAATGACTATGATGATTATTATTAGCTAGTGTTGGTGGTGATTAGATAGCTACCGCATCTAGTGTTGGTGGTGATTAGCTAGCTAGAATGAGTTTGAAGATGATGATGTGCTATACTATGACTATGGTGATTAAATAAATAGTATTGGTGGTAATGACTATGATGATGATTAAATAGCTTATGCTGGCGGATTAGATTCAAGTGGAGGCAACATGTTGTGCACATCGAAAGTACTACTAGTCCAAACTAGATCAAGTTTGGATTAGTAGTATACTTTTGACATGCACCACATATTGCCTCCACTTGAACCTAATCCACCTTCATTTGACACACTGTTATGGACATAATGATATAAACCTCATAATTGGTATTGTACCAAAATTTGTATAACGGTGTATAAATACACTAAAAATAAAAAATGAAAAAAGAATACTAGTAGAGATGGATAGTAAACATGCTACAACTAGCTAGATTAGCAGCAGCGCGGGAGAGAACAAGCGCTGCCGCTATGTGTCTTAGCAGTAGCGCGTGTCGCACGCACTACTGCTAAGTAATAGATGTAGCGCCTTATTAGTAGCACGGCAGCCCGCGCTACTACTAGGGTTTTCCCTAGTAGTGGGATGATGACTCAACATAAAAGTAAATGGATAGGCCCTTCGCAGAGGGAAGCCGGGATTTGTAGAGGTGACGGAGCTTGGTTTTGAAATAGAGATGAATAATATTTTAAGCGGTATACTTTCATTGTCAATATAACAACCGAGAGATCTCGATATCTTCCATGCTACACACATTATAGGCGGTTCCCAAGCAGAATGGTAAAGTTTATACTCCCCCACCACCAACAAGCATCAATCCATGGCTTGCCCGAAACAACGGGTGCCTCCAACTAACAACAATCATGGGGGAGTTTTGTTTGCAATTATTTTGATTTGATTTGAGCATGGGTCTGGGCATCCCGGTGACCAGCCATTTTCTCGTGAGTGAGGAGCGAAGTCCTCTCCTCTTGAGAATAACCCGCCTAGCATGGAAGATACAGACATCCCTAGTTGATACATGAGCTATTCGAGCATACAAAACAGAATGTTTATTTGAAGATTTAGAGTTTGGCACATACCTCCTCCGTTCCAAAATAGATGACCCAACTTTATACTAAAGTTAGTACAAAGTTGGGTCATCTATTTTGGAACAGAGGCAGTACAAATTTACTTGGAACGGCAGGTAGATACCGCATATAGGAAGGTATGGTGGACTCATATGGGATAACTTTTGGGGTTTATGGAGTTGGATGCACAAGCAGTATTCCCGCTTAGTACAAGTGAAGGCTAGAAAGAGACTGGGAAGCGACCAGCTAGAGAGCGACAACCATCATGAACATGCATTGAAATTAATCAACGCTGAATGCAAGCATGAGTAGGATATAATTCACCATGAACATAAATATCGTAGAGGCTATGTTAATTTTGTTTCAACTACATGCGTGAACATGTGCCAAGTCAAGCCACTCGATTCGTTCAAAGGAGGATACCACCCTATCATACCACATCACAACCATTTTAATAGCATGTTGACACGCAAGGTAAACCATTATAAACTCCTAGCTACTTAAGCATGGCATGAGCAACTATAATCTCTAATTGTCATTGCAAACATGTTTCATTCATACTAGGCTGAATCAGGAACGATAAACTAATCATATTTACAAAAACAAGAGAGGTCGAGTTCCTACTAGCTTTTCTCATCTCAACCAGTTCATCATATATCATCATTATTGCCTTTCACTTGCACGACCGAATAGTGTGGATAATAATAATAATACTGCATGTGCATCGGACTAAGCTGGAATCTGCAAGAATTCAATTCAAGAGAGAAGTCAAGGTAATATGGGCTCTTTGTTAGATCAACAATAATGCATATGAGAGCCACTGAACATTTTCATCATGGTCTTCTCCTCTCGACCCCCCCCCCCAAAAAAAAGAAAAGAAACAAAACTATTTACACGGGAAAGCTCCCAACAAGCAAAAGAAGAACGAGAAATCTTTTTGGGTTTTCTTTTTAATTACTACTACAAGCATGGAAAGTAAACTAGCTAAAAGTTACAACTAATTTTTTTGATTTTTCTTAAGGTTTTCAAACACACAAGAAGAAAGCTTAAAAATAAAATAAACTAGCATGGATGATACAATGAAAAAGTATGAGCACCGACAACTGGCATGAGTGTGTGAACATGAATGTAATGTCGATGAGGAATACGTACTCCCCCAAGCTTAGGATTTTGGCCTAAGTTGGTTTATGCCCATGGATCAAAACTACCTTCTCTTGTGTACTGAGGAGGGTCTTCGGGGTGCCACTGGTTGGCGATCTCCTTCGGATCCCACTGATAAACAGACTGGCGGTGAGGATTAGATAGTGGCTCCGGCTCTGGAGCTGATGTCAGGCTCTGGTATGCCTGAACGGCCTCCGGAAAAATAAGGTACGTGCCTGAAAATATGTCAAACAAAGAGGGAGCAAGCAACGTAATAGTCTCAACATGCTTCTTATCAAACATCAGTCTATAGTTAAGCATCTTCTTCTTATTCTTAACAATAAAATCATGTGCTACCATGCTCCTATAATCTAGAAAAATATGAGGCATCAACTTTTCCTCTTTCTCATAATGCCTAATAGGTATGTTAAAGTGTGCAGCAAGGCGCGAGGCAAAGATGCCTCCTAAGATGGGACCCTTCGTACGGTTCAGATTTAACCGTTTAGCAACAATTGCGCTTAAACTGAAAGTGGTATCACGAAACAAAGCATGGAAAAAATAACAATATCAGGGGCACTAAGATTTCCACAGTTCCCGCGACCAATTAAGCATCTACTAGCAAATATTGCAAAGTAACGTAGAACAGGAAAATGTATGCTAGTGATTCTTGCATCGGAAACTTTCCTCATTTCCCCTATAGAAATTGTATCAATTAATCCCTCACATCATTACGAAGTGGTTCCTCTATGCTGCCCTCAAAGGGTATCCTGCACACCTGGCAAAAATCATAAAGAGACATCTCCTTATGCTCATCATATAAATAATTCCACCGAAGGTGGTGATCTCCTAGCATGGAAATGAAATTTTGCACAAAAATATTGGTGAGTAAGATATACTGTTCACGCTGGTCATGGAGGAAGTCGGTGAGGCCTGCATTCTCAGCGAAATAATAAAAATCTTTATGAATCCCGGCTTCTCTCAAGAACACATCACAAGGCCATTCACACGGCCGAACCTCCGCAGCACGCGGGAGATTATACTTGGGCTTCTTATTCTCTTCACTTTGCTTATCCTTCAAGCTTCGTCTCGATGAGCCCCTCAAAAATCTCTTCATATTTTCCTAAAAATTTCTGAAATTTTTAGTGACTCAAAATAAAAGTGAACCAAACTCAACAAAATTGATAGCAACTACTCCTACAAGTGCCTAGAGGCTATATCATGCATTAAAACTACTTTTGACCACATAAATTTGACATGCAAGCTCAAGAACAGGGTCACCTAAGCAGGAAAAATTTGCAATAAATAAAGCACTAGAACAAAAACTAATTTGACCATTGGAGGAGTCACATACCAAAGAACAATCTCCCAAAGCAGTTTTGTGAATGGAGCTTTGAGCAAGGAGATCGAAAATGGCAGCAAGATGAGCTAGAACTCCGGTTTGAGCTGGTGGGTGATTTTTTTGGAGGAAGACGAAGTGTGTGGGTGCAAGAATAAGTGGAGGGGACCCACGTGGGGTCCACGAGGCAGGGGGCACACCCAGGGGGTAGGGCACGCCCTCCACCCTCGTGGCCACACTGTGGGTCCCCCTGATGTGTTGTCAGTGCCAATAATTCTTAAATATTCTGGAAAAAAACATATTTCATTTTCAAGGCATTTGGAGAACTTTTATTTTTGGGGTATTTTTTATTGCAAAGATAATTCAGAAAATAGACAGAAAATACTATTTTTTTCTTTATTTAATATAAATAACAGAAAGTAAAAAGAGGGTATAGAAG
The DNA here is from genome assembly GCF_003073215.2 of Triticum urartu. Taxonomy (NCBI): domain Eukaryota; kingdom Viridiplantae; phylum Streptophyta; class Magnoliopsida; order Poales; family Poaceae; genus Triticum; species Triticum urartu. The sequence continues at coordinate 35,971,530 of NC_053024.1, forward strand.
GTTGTGATTTCTAACTTCATCCATCTGATGCTCATAAAAAAGAATCCACTAACAAGGTTGATCAAGTCTTGTTAACAAACTCATTCCGAATCGCATGAAACTGGAGAAATTTCGAATAACACTAGGTTACCTCAACTAGGATATGCACATCCCAACAATAAGAATATCATATTTCTTCTTGAGAGTAGGAATAGGAAATTCAAAACCTCCTATAGTGATTTTTGAAATTTTTCCAACAGAATTGATACTATGGACTTGAGGTTGTTTCCTCGAAAAGTGTATCGTATGCTCATTACCATTAACATAAAAAGTGACATTGCCTTTGTTGCAATCAATAACAGCCCCTGCAGTATTTCAAAAGGGTCTACCAAGGATAATCGACATACTATCATCCTCGGGAATATCAAGAATAGCAAAGTCCGTTAAAATAGTAACGTTTGCAACCACAACAGGCACATCCTCACAAATACCGACAGGTATAATAGTTGATTTATCAGCCATTTCAAAGATATTTCAGTAGGTGTCAACTCTTTCAAATCAAGTCTACGATATAAAGAGAGAGGCATAACACTAACACGGGCTCCAAGATCACATAAAGCAGTTTTAACATAGTTTTTTTAATGAAGCATGGTATAGTTGGTACTCCTGGATCTCCAAGTTTCTTTGGTATTCCACCCTTAAAAGTGTAATTAGCAACCATTGTGGAAATTTCAGCTTCCGATATCTTTCTTTTATTAGTAACAATATCTTTCATATATTTAGCATAAGGGTTCATTTTAAGCATATCAGTTAAACGCATACGCAAAAAGATAGGTCTAATCATTTCAGCAAAGCTCTCAAAATCCTCATCATCCTTTTTCTTGGATGGTTTAGGAGGAAAAGGCATCAGTTTCTGAACCGATGGTTCTCTTTCCTTACCGTGCTTCCTAGCAACAAAGTATCTCTTATCATAACGTTGATTCTTTGATTTTGGGTTATCAAGATCAACAGCAGGTTCAATCTCTACATCATTATCATTGCTAGGTTGAGCACACCAACATGAACATCATCATTAACATTATCACTAGGTTCATGTTCATTATCAGATTGTGTTTCAGCATTAGAAATAGAAATATCATTGGGATTCTCAGGTGTGTCAACAACAGGTTCACTAGAAGCATGCAAAGTCCTATCATTTTTCTTCTTCTTCTTCTTAGAAGAACTAGGTGCATCAACATTAGTTCTCGGAGAATCTTGATCAATTCTCTTAGGGTGGCCCTCAGGATACAAAGGTTGCTGAGTCATTTTACCCCCTCTAGTCATAACTCTAACAGCATTATCATTTTTCTTATTGTGGGAGTCCTGGATTAGGGGGTCTCCCGACAGCCGGACTATCTCCATTGGCCGGACTGTTAGACTATGAAGATACAAGATTGAAGACTTCGTCTCGTGTCCGGATGTGACTCTACTTGGCGTGGAAGGCAAGCTAGGCAATATGGATATGTGTATCTCCTCCTTTGTAACCGACCTTGTGTAACCCTAACCTCTCCGGTGTCTATATAAACCGGAGGATTTTAGTCCGTAGGACAACATACAATCATACCATAGGCTAGCTTCTAGGGTTTAGCCTCTCCGATCTCGTGGTAGATCTACTCTTGTACTACCCATATCATCAATATTAATCAAGCAGGACGTAGGGTTCTACCTCCATCAAGAGGGCTCGAACCTGGGTAAAACATTGTGTCCCCAGCCTCCTGTTACCATCCACCTTAGACGCATAGTTCGGGGCCCCCTACCCGAGATCCGCCGGTTTTGACACCGACATTGGTGCTTTCACTGAGAGTTCCTCTGTGTTGTCGCCGTTAGGCTTGATGGCTCCTACTATCATCGATAGCGATGCAGTCCAGGGTGAGACTTTTCTCCCCGGACAGATCTTCGTGTTCGGCGGCTTTGCACTACGGGCCAATTCGCTTGGCCATCTGGAGCAGATTGAAAGTTACGCCCCTGGCCAACAGGTCAGGTTTGGAAGCTTAAACTACACGGCCGATATCCATGGAGACTTGATCTTCAACGGATTCGAGCCTCTGCCTTGTGCGTCATGCGGTCGCGATGAGTACGATTTAGCTCTACCATCGGACAGTGTTCAGGAGATCGCACAGGCAGCCGCTCCGACCCTCAATTCGGAGCCAGTTGCGCCGTCCTCGGACGGGTGGATGGACCCCGCCACGGAGGCCTTACCCTCAGCGGCGATCAAGCCAAACATCGACCTTACCTTGCACAAGAGCCGTGTTGTTAAACTGCCGGATACTTCTCCGGCCACGGACTTCGAACCGCCTGCGCCCACTTCAATCGAATCCGGTTGGACGCCAATCATGCAGTTTACCTCTGCGGATATCTTTCAACACTCGCCCTTTGGCGATATACTGAATTCATTAAAGTCTCTCTCCTTGTCAGGAGAATCCTGGCCGAACTATGCTCGACAGGATTGGGATGCGTATGACGAAGAAATTCGCCGCCCACCCACCACCCACTTAATAGCCACTGTCGATGACTTCATCGATATGCTTGACTCCGACTCTGAAGACATCGACGGTATGGACGACGATGCAGGAGACAAACAGGAACCACTGCCCCCAGGGCACTGGACGCCCACTTCACCACATGATGTATACATGGTGGACACACCAAAGGAAAACGACGACGAGGAATGGAAGGACGCAACGAAGGGTTTTTCCCTCGAGAAGCAGTCGAAACGGCGGCGTAAGCGCCGCCCCAAATCCCGCCTCGGTAGAAACAACGATCATACAGACCCAGCATTAGAGCAGGGGGAACCATTGCCGGACCACGGCGACATGGAGAATCAAGCCAAACAACCCGACTCTGTCAAAGATCATAATCCAGATGACGTCACACCAGACAGACACCCGGAGCAACAGAATGCCCATCAAAGGCTCATTGCCACCGCGAGGAGTATAAAAAAGCAGAAGCAAAGGCTCAAGGCTGTGCAAGACACACTCCAAATCAGATGGAACAAAGTACTCAACACAGCAGCGAAGTACGGCGGTAATCGCCCCACCAAGAGCTACCCGAAGCGGAAGTTGCTACCTGAATTCGATGAGGAGGCCTTAGATCCCCCACAACCAAAAATCAAAACAGCCATCTGGCCAGATAAGCAACCTCACGGCCAACATAGAGCAGTAAACAACACCCCACATAAGCCAAAACGCGATCCACGCGAGGACTCGCATCAAAAGGACGGCACAACCAGATCCATCTATGGACCACATAAGCGCGCTCCAGCATACAACGCAACACAACAAACATCCGAAGAACGCGGTACACCCGGATACAGGGGTGCTGCACACCCCCTATGTTTCACCGATGAGGTGCTAGATCATGAATTTCCAGAGGGATTCAAACCAGTAAATATAGTGGCATACGACGGAACAACAGACCCTGGTGTCTGGATTGAGGAATATATCCTCCATATCCATATGGATCGAGGAGATGACCTCCACGCCATTAAGTATTTACCCCTCAAACTCAAAGGTCCAGCTTGGCACTGGCTTAAGAGCCTCCCCGAAAGTTCCATTGGAAGCTGGGAAGAGCTCGAAGATGCTTTTCGGGCAAATTTTCAGGGGACTTACGTCCGACCTCCGGACACGGACAATTTGAGTCATATAACTCAACAGCCCGGAGAGTCAGCTTTGGAACAGGTTTCTTACTAAAAAGAACCAAATAGTTGACTGTATGGACGCCGAAGCCTTGGCAAATTTTAAGCATAGCATCCGTGACGAATGGCTTGCGAGACATCTCGGCCAAGAAAAGCCGAGAACAATGGCAGCATTAACAAGCCTCATGACCCGCTTTTGCACGGGTGAGGATAGCTGGCTAGCCAGATGCAGCATCAGCGACCCCAGTACATCCGAAGTTAGAGATGGGAACGGGAAATCATGGCACAACAACAATAACAAACGCCGGAATAAAGAAGACAGCACAAAGAGCACGGCAGTAAACGCCGGATTCAAAAGCTCTTGGCCAAGTCAACAAAAGCCGCCCTCTAAAGGCGCCAGAGACGAACTGTCCAGCCTAAACAAAATTCTGGACCAAGTATGTCAGATCCATAACACCCCTGGTAAACCCGCTAATCATACCCACAGAGAATGTTGGGTCTTCAAGCAGTCCGGCAAGCTCAACGCCGTACACAAGGGGGAGGATACACCAAGCGAAGACGAGGATGAGCCTCTCAAGCAAGACACTGGGGAACAAAAGAAGTTTCTGCTAGAAGTCAAAACAGTCAACGTGTTACACGTGATCAAGGGGAGAAACAAAGCGGCACTTCCAAAAAAATATGCCCAAGGGCCTATCACCACGGAGTCCTGCCACTGGTCGTCTCAACTGATCACTTTCGACCATCGTGCTTACTCAGCAAGTATCCGACGTGCAGGATGGGCTGCCCTGGTATTAGACCCAATAATTGACGGATATCACTTCACACGAGTCCTGATGGACGGTGGCAGCAGTCTAAACCTGATATACCAAGATACAATCCGCGAAATAGGGATAGACCCAACGAAAATTTGCCATAGCAACACTACCTTTAAAGGAGTAACACCAGGCCCAGGAGCTCACTGCACGAGCTCCCTGCTACTAAAGGTTATATTCGGCTTCCCCAATAACTTCCGTAGTGAACATTTAACCTTCCACATTACTCCGTTCCAAAGTGGCTATCAAGCACTACTTGGACGCGAAGCTTTCACTCGCTTCAATGCAATACCGCATTACGCTTCCCTCACACTCAAGATGCCCGGCTCACGTGGCATCATTACAGTGAATGGAAATATTGAGCGATCTTTGCGCGCCGAAGAGAATGCGTCTGCCTTGACAGCCGCACACTAAAAACGGCCTCACCAACTAAAGCATTTGATAGGTCGTCAAGACCACAGACACGGTTAGACGAGTCCGGCGCAGCTATATGTAATTCATACCGGTTTGATGGCCACACCCCTATTACAAATACAAGGGGCTCAACGCGCGCAGACAAGTGGCAATTTTTACTCATCTTTAATTATACATGGTTTCTTTAAAAAAAACTACATTTCTGCACAACAACTTTTCACCTAAGTTCCTCTCTTTTACAGATGACCATCGTGCTACACCCGTCCAGGATACGGCACAACGGAGACACAGGCGCAGACGTGCAGCAAGGACCCGCTCCAAGCATTCTTTTTAGATTAAGACCCTGCTTAAAACTTTTTTACTGTCTCTTGTTGATACACATCCCTCAGATTCTCAGTACAATTGAGAAGGATGCTGACGTCTTGGCATGTGGCCACGTCAGAATAACGCCCGTACCTGGACACAAGGGGCTTCTTACAAAGGGCACTATTTAGGCCCGGTTTATACCATAAAGACCGAATACCTTAGGGAGTGTTCGGCGTCGCGAGTTTGGCCTTATATGCATCAGCTCCGAATCATGTCTTTGGTCAAATGTTGGGTTTGCCCGGCTCCTGTGTTTTGGTGCCTTACGTTCCGTTCTATCGGCTAAGGCAGCATCAGGAGAACTACTGCGATTGTGCCCTGGTTCATCTGGACGAGCACCTCAGTAGAGAAAGCTGAAAACTGACTGTCATGATATAGCGCGAGACTGGTCAACCACTCGACGACCTATCAGAATGTTAGAATTCCTCCACTTTAACGAAGGGCCGTTTCCCGGCCAGGCATATACACATCCCGAGTTCGGGAGAGTGCGTAGCCACCAGGGGCTATATAGTAGCCCCACCGTCAAACTCCTATGGCTAAGTGAAAGCGTTAAAGCATCATAGTCCGGTTGCCTCGTTCGCTGCGCTATCACCTCCTTAATAGGACCAAGACGTTGGGTTAAGTGTGAACATGCGTTTTCTGCGAGCACCTCCGCACTATATGCGTGGGGGTTGAAGCCGACGACTGCAATCTTTCAGGTTATATACATATATACGTAAACGGCCGCACAGGAGGCACCATATTACTTTCCGGCAAAAGTATAAATACAGCCTTACTACATTTCATAAAAACATTGTGTTTACAATGGGAATACATGTCACTCAAACATAATATTCTTCGAGCACTGGGCCTCTATCAAATGAGCACCCTCAAGAACCTCTTCAAAATAGTGCTCGGCAGCTACTCGGCCTATGGCCGAACCTTGCGCCGCAATAGTGGTAGCATCCATCTCCGCCCAGTATGCCTTGACACGGGCAAAGGCCATCCGCGAGCCTTCTATGCACGCCGACCTCTTCATCGCATTGATGCGCGGCACCGCACCAAGGAACTGCTGCACTAAGCTGAAATAGTTGTTCGGCTTCGGCTTCTCCGGCCACAAATGATCTACGACGGACCTCATGGCAAGCCCGGACAACCTATTAAGTTCGGCCCATTCGGCTAGCTGATCAGTCAAGGGAAGCGGACGCTCTGGAACATTAAATTGCGACCAGAACAGCTTGTCCACTTCACGACCTGTCTGGTCTCGGAAGTATTCGACCGCATCGACAGCGCTTGCCGCCAAGTCCATATATGCGTCTGCCGAACTCCACAGCCAATCCAGAGGGGCATACCGTGGATCTCCGAACTTCCTCTGCAGCATAAAGGGCTTCCCAGCTGCAATATCCCTGGCTTCGCGCAGCTCCTCCTTCTTCGCCCTCATAGTAGAGCGAGTGTCTTTGGTCGCCATCGTGGCCTTTTCAAGGACCGCTGCCTTCACTCGGTTTTCTTCTTCAAGGGACTGGCAACGGTCGGCAGTGCCTTTTAATTCCACGGCCATCTTGGCCATCTTCTCTTTTCTTTCGCAATGCGCAGCCTTCTCGACTCTTAACTCTCCGGTCGCCTTCAAAGAAGCCGCATTACTAGCTCTTGCTTGTTCTTCGGCTCGGGCAAGTTTCGCCCGAAGGGTCTCCATGGTGGCAGCTCTGTCTGCAGTCACAACATATTAAAGATACTGGCATCATGCTGCTCCTATTATGTGACATTCACCAGAAAACATTACTTACCCTGTGACTTGTCAAGCCGCTTGTTAACAAGCTCAATGTCGGCGTCTGCCGCATCCAAATGCCGCTTTAATTCGGCAAACTCATTAGTCCGGCTAGCCACTGGAGCCTCCACCACCTGCACATAAAGGCAGTCTGGTTATTACCTGGGACTATGATCCTCTGTTCGCCGTCGTTCTCGACGACAACCAGAGTCTCAGGGGCTACTATCTACACAGGGCACACCTAACATGTGCGGTACTATCAAAAAGTATATCATTTCACGTACCTCAAAGCCCGTCAGTAGACTCATAAAGGCTTCATGTAATACGCTTTCGTTCTTTCCATCACTGTACCCATCAACATACGGTGTTCTTCTGAGATGGCCGCTCGCTCCAACAGCTCCCTCAGAACGTCCGACCGCATACCAGACGGTGCCGGACTCTTTTGTTTGCTCTCCTCGAGAGCCGGACGCTGGGGACTTCGGGTGACTATGGGATTATCTTCTGGCCTCACCGGATCCGGAGAGGCCCTCCGTGACAACACTTCGAGGTCGCCTGCTTCTTGAGCGGGGGAGGCCGGGGGAGGCATTTCGCTCTCCATCATCTCCAGAAGAAGATCCCCCGAAGACGAGCTCAGCTGAGAAGGGCTAAGATCCAAATTGCAAGATATATGCTTCGGTTATTTTTCTCAGAGGAATGACTTTGTGCGGCAAGAGCACACCCCGAGGCAGGACCCTATGTTGGAGACTTCTTCTCCCGTTTGGAGGCCTTAGTTTCCGGATCCTCAGAGGCAGTCCTCTTCCTCCCCTGTAGCGAGAGAAGGTCAGAATCTTCTCCTTGGTTATCCTCCCTTATGGAGGCGCTCATTCCCTCGGTGGGAACTGGCAGCGACGGGGGCCCGCTTTTGCCCATATTATCCCCCCCCCCGTGTCTTCCTTCAAGGGCTTCGGGCAAGGTGCGAGCTCGAGCATCTTTTCCAGTACCGGATTTTCCAAACCCTCAGGGAGGAGGGCCGAACACCGAATAATCTTCGCCTTTGTTAGCCAGTCCTAGTCAAAGGGCGATTTCTCAGAAATGATGTCATGGAAATAAAAGACGGTGTGTTCGGCTAGAGGATTACTTACTTGTTCGGCGGCGCGGTTGCTACTCAGGCCCACGTCCTCGGTAGTGTCCGGACACTCTATTTGAGGTCCGTAGAATGACTTGTACATCTCCTCGTACGTCAGGCCGAGGAAACTTTGAATAGCGTGCGGTCCTTCTAGGTTGAACTCCCACAAGCGAAGGGGCCGGCGTTTGCAAGGCTGGACTCGACGAACCAGCATGACTTGCATTACCATAACCAAATTAAAATCTCCCTCGAAGAGATCTTGAATGCGACTTTGCAGTATAGGCACGTCCTTGGCCGGACCCCAGCTCAACCCTTTGCTAATCCATGACATCAGTTGTGGTGGGGGCCCGAGTGGAAAGCGGGGGGAGCCACCCACTTGGCACTTCTGGGAGCTGTGATGTAAAACCACTCCTGTTGCCATAATCCGGACACCTCTGGAAAAGAACCTTTTGGCCATGGAGCTCCTGCAATCTTGCTTATTAATGCTCCTCCGCACGCTGCATGATGTCCCTCGATTGTCTTCGGCTTCACATTAAAGGTCTTGAGCCACAGGCCGAAGTGAGGGGTAATGCGGAGGAAGGCCTCACACATGACAATAAATGCCGAGATGTGAAGAAAGGAGTCCGGGGCTAGATCGTGGAAGTCTAGCCCGTAGTAAAACATCAAACCCCTTACGAAAGGATCCAGAGCGAGGCCTAGGCCTCGGAGGAAGTGGGAGATGAACACGACGTCTTCGTTGGGTTCATGAGTAGGGACGACCTGCCCTCGGGCAGGCAGTCGATGCGGAACCTCGGCGGTCAGGTATCTGGCCTCCCTCAACTTCTTGATATCCTCTTCCGTAACGGAGGAGGGTGTCCATCGGCCTTGAAGGCTGGATCCGGACATGGTTGAAGATCCGGAGCACCTGACCTGGGCTTTTGGTGTTAGAACTCGAGGTAGGGGAAGGATTCGATTGAGCACGGGAGGGGAAAAAGTGAAAACCTTGGCCCTTTATAAAGAGGGTGAATACCAAGCGTCCTCTCCGTGGCCGTTTGGGGCTTGCCTATAATCTAGGAGTCCTAAACGCGGTTGGGTTACCCACGCCCGTATTGATGAGAATCCCGTGATAAGGGGGCACGATCTTTGCTTTGATGAGATGTGTCAAAAAACTGCCTCGCGTTATGTGCGGGGCAAGTTAAAAGAAACGGTTCGAATAATCGCCGGGCCGTGACATAATGTCGTGTTGCCAAAACAAGTCAGCAAATTGGATTTGTGGAAATATTATTCTCTCTACGGTGATATGTGGAACTTATTTTGCAGGGTCGGACATTATCCTTATATTCAAATTCTTCCGTGGTGTATTCGGAGGAGGAACCCGCCTTGCAATGCCGAAGACAATACTGCGCGCCGGACTCATCATCATTGAAAGCCTGGTTCAGGGGCTACTGTGGGAGTCCTGGATTAGGGGGTCTCCGGACAGCCGGACTATCTCCATTGGCCGGACTATTAGACTATGAAGATACAAGATTGAAGACTTCGTCTCGTGTCCGGATGGGACTCTACTTGGCGTGGAAGGCAAGCTAGGCAATACGGATATGTGTATCTCCTCCTTTGTAACCGACCTTGTGTAACCCTAACCTCTCCGGTGTCTATATAAACCGGAGGATTTTAGTCCGTAGGACAACATACAATCATACCATAGGCTAGCTTCTAGGGTTTAGCCTCTCCGATCTCGTGGTAGATCTACTCTTGTACTACCCATATCATCAATATTAATCAAGCAGGACGTAGGGTTTTACCTCCATCAAGAGGGCCCGAACCTGGGTAAAACATTGTGTCCCCTGCCTCCTGTTACCATCCGCCTTAGACGCACAGTTCGGGACCCCCTACCCAAGATCCACCGATTTTGACACCGACACTTATTATTTAATTCATTGAGCAAATCATCCCGAGCCTTAAGTAGTTGTTCTACTTGAGTGGTAACCATGGAAGCATGTTTACTAATGAGTTTAAGCTCACCTTTAACTCTAGACATATAATCACTCAAGTGTTCAAGCATATCAGCATTGCGTTTCAATTGTTTACCAACATAAGCATTGAAGTTTTCTTGTTTAACAATAAAATTATCAAACTCATTTAAACATTGGCTGGTAGACTTATAACGAGGAATATCACCTTCATCAAATCTATAGAGAGAATTTACCTTTACTACCAGTGTCGGGTTATCAAGACCATGTATTTCTTTAATAGGCGGTAAATTCTTAACATCTTCTGCTTTAATACCTTTCTTTCATAGATTTCTTTGCCTCTTACATATCTTCGGGACTGAGAAATAGAATACCTCTTTTCTTCGGAGTTGGCTTAGGATTTGGTTCAGGAAATGTCCAATCATTTTCATTACTCAACATATTATTCAATAGCAATTCAGCTTGATCAACAGTTCTTTCCCTGAAAAAACAACCAGCACAACTATCCAGGTTGTCTCTGGAAGCATCGGTTACTCCATTATAAAATATATCAAGTATTTCATTTTTCTTGAGAGGATGATCAGCAAAGCATTAAGTAATTGGAGAAGCCTCCCATAAGCTTGTGGGAGACTCTCTTCTTCAATTTGCACAAAATTATATATTTCCCTAAAAGCAGCTCGTTTCTTGTGAACGGGGAAATATTTAGCAGAGAAGTAATAAATCATATCCCGGGGACTACGCACACAACCAGAATCAAGAGAATTAAACCATTTTTTAGCATCACCCTTTAATGAGAACGGAAAAAACTTAAGGATAAAGTAATAGCGAGTTTCCTCATCATGAGTAAATAGGGTGGCTATATCATTTAATTTAGTAAGATGTGCCACAAGAGTTTCAGATTCATAGCCATAGAAAGGATCAGATTCTACCAAAGTAATTAACTCAGGATCAACACAGAAATCATAATCCTTATCAGTAACAAAGATAGGTGAAGTAGTAAAAGCAGGTTCATGTTTCATTCTAGCATTCAAGGACTTTTCTTTAAGCTTAGCTAATAATTTCTTAAGATCAGATCTATCATAGCAAGCTAAGAAGTCTCTAACAATTTCTTCATCCATAACATAACCCTCAGGCACAACGAGCAATTCATATCGAGGGGGAGAATCTTCATCATCACTTTCATCAATATTACCAGTTTCAATAATTTCATTCTCTCTAACCCTAGCAAGTTGTTCATCAAGAAATTCACCTAGTGGCACAGTAGTATCAAGCATAGAAGTAGCTTCATCATAAGCATCATGTAAAGCAGAAGTGGCATCATCAATAACATGCGACATATCAGAATGAATAGCAGGTGTAGGTGTCGCAAGTTTACTCAAAACAGAAGGTGAATCAAGTGCAGAGCTAGATGGCAGTTCCTTACCTCCCCTCGTAGTTGAGGGAAAAATCTTAGTTCTTTGATCTTTCAAGTTCTTCATAGTGACTAGCAGATATAAATCCCAAGTGACTCAAAGAATAGAGCTATGCTCCCCGGCAACGGCACCAGAAAATAGTCTTGATAACCCACAAGTATAGAGGATTGCAACAGAATATTCTCAAGTATTAGCAGCTGAGTTGTCAATTCAACCACACCTGAAAACTTAATATCTGCAGCAAAGTAATATGATAGTAGCGGTAACAGTAGCAAAAGTAATAGTTTTGGTTTTATAGTGATTGTAACAGTAGCAACGGAAAAGTAAATAAGCAAAGAGCAATATGTGAAAAGCTCATAGGCAATGGATCAGTGATGGATAATTATGTCGGATGCAATTCCTCATGCAATAGTTATAACATAGGGTGACACAGAACTAACTGCAGTCCATCAATGTAATGTAAGCATGTATTCCGAATATAGTCATACGTGCTTATGGAAAAGAACTTGCATGAAATATTTTGTCCTACCCTCCCGTGGCAGCGGGGTCCTATTGGAAACTAAGGGTTATTAAGGCCTCCTTTTAATAGCGTACCGGACCAAAGCATTAACACATAGTGAATACATGAACTCCTCAAACTACGGTCATCACCGGTAAGTATCCCGATTATTGTCACTTCGGGGTTAACGGATCATAACACATAATAGGTGATTATAGACTTGCAAGATAGGATCAAGAACTCACATATATTCATGAAACCATAATAGGTTCAGATCTGAAATCATGGCACTTGGGCCCTAGTGACAAGCATTAAGCATAGCAAAGTCATAGCAACATCAATCTCAGAACATAGTGGATACTAGGGATCAAACCCTAACAAAACTAACTCGATTACATGATAAATCTCATCCAACCCATCACCGTCCAGCAAGCCTACGATGGAATTACTCACGCACGGCGGTGAGCATCATGAAATTGGTGATGGAGGAAGGTTGATGATGACGATGGCGATGGATTCCCCTCTCCGGAGCCCCGAACAGACTCCAGATCAACCCTCCCGAGAGAGATTAGGGCTTGGCAGCGGCTCCGTATCGTAAAACACGATGAATCCTTCTCCTTGGTTTTTTTCTCCCCAAACACGAATATATAGAGTTGGAGTTGAGGTCGGAGGAGCACCAGGGGGCCCATGAGGCAGGGGGCGCGCCCAGGGGGTAGGTGCGCCCCCATCCTCGTGGACAGGGTGCGGGCCCCCTGGCCTTGATTCTTTCACCAATATTTTTTATATATTCCAAAAATAATCTCTGTTGATTTTTAGGTCATTCCAAGAACTTTTATTTCTGCACAAAAATAACACCATGGCAATTCTGCTGAAAACAGCGTCAGTCCTGGTTAGTTCCATTCAAATCATGCAAGTTAGAGTCCAAAACAAGGGAAAAAGTGTTTGCAAAAGTAGATACGTTGGAGACGTATCAGCAGTCCTCGGATCGTGCGAGCAGATCCTCCTCGGATCATGCTCCCGCCAGCTGCAACCCTATTCCGCGGTCGGACCACTCCCGCGCCACCACGCCAGCGACATGCGGGACCAGCAGCGACAGGCGGGACCAGCAGCGTAGCGGGATCTGCAGCCGTGGTCGGGCAGCGGATCCGCTATGCCGGCTCGGTCGGTTGGCATGCGTGTGTGCACAGGGGAGGCAGCCACACCAGCAATCACAGAATCTCCTGTGCATGAGGCGACAGATTCGCCTGGTACGCTAGCGCATTCGGATTCTTCCGGATCGTCCGTGGCGAGTATTCCAGCGGTCCAGCCAGCGGGTCCTTCACGGGTTATGACTCGGCTACAGAAAGGAGACGAAATCCTAAAATAAGAAAAGATGGGACTATACCATACGGAATGTTGTGTATTTCAGGAGAGCCAACAACATTGAACAGTGCACTTGATGATCCTAAATTGAAGAAAGCGATGGATGAGGAATATTTTGTGCTTATGAGGAACAAAACCTGGCATCTTGTACCAAATTAGAAAGGTAAAACATCATTGATTGCAAATGGGTGTACATAATTAAAAAGAAAGCAGATGGCTTCATTGACAGGTATAAGGCACGTCTAGTTGCAAAGGGCTTTAAACAACGTTATGGTATTGATTATGAGGACACCTTTAGTCCTGTTGTGAAATCTGCAACTATCAGACTTGTGTTAGCCATTGTTGTATCTAGGGGATGGAGCCTAAGACAGCTAGATGAACAGAACGCGTTTTGCATGCGGTGTTCTGGAAGAGGAAGTGTTTATGAGACAACCACCTGGATATGAGAGTAAGAAGCTACCACATTATGTTTGCAAGCTTGACAAAGCACTCTATGGTTTAAAACAAGCACCCAGAGCATGGTACTCCAGATTGAGCCTACAGTTAAAATATCTTGGCTTCATTGCTTCCAAGGCTGATACATCCTTGTTTATTTATGACAAGGCAGGGGTAGTCATTTTTGTGCTTATATATGTTGATGACATCATAGTTGCAAGTTCTTCACAAAATGCTACTAATGCTCTCCTACATGATTTGAGTTCAGAGTTTGCCTTGAAGGACCTAGGTGATTTGCATTTCTTCCTAGGTATTAAAGTCAAGAAAACTCAAGATGGTATTGTGTTGAATCAGGAAAAATACATTGTTGAGCTTCTGTCTCGCATGGGAATGAAGAATTGCAAGCCAGTGCCTACACCTTTGTCTTCCTTAGAAAAACTCTCAGCATATGAAGGTGAGCCACTTCAAGAGGAGGAGATCACAAGGTATAGGAGTATTGTGGGAGCATTAGAATATCTAAATCTCACACGTCCAGATATCTCATTTGTTGTCAACAAGGTTTTTCAATATCTACATGCACCTACTTCTCCACATTGGTCAGCTGTCAAGAGGATTGTAAGATATGTGAAGCATACTATGGGAGCATGACTTCATTTCAAACGGTCTAATTCCTCTCTTGTGAGTGCATTTTCTGATGCTAACTGGGCATGATGTAGTGATGACAGAAGGTCAACTGGAGGCTTTGCAGTATTCTTTGGGTCTAATCTTATTTCTTGGAGTGCTAGAAAGCAAGCCACTATGTCACGGTCAAGCATAGAAGCCGAATACAAGTCTTTGGCAAATGCAACTGCTGAAACCATTTGAGTTGAATCACTTCTTGAGGAATTGGGGATAAAGAAAAATCGTATCTCATGTTTATGGTGTGATAACTTAGGAGCAACATACTTGTCTGCAAATCCAGTGTTTCATGCAAGGACAAAGCACATAAAAATTGTTTTTCACTTTGTGCGAGAAAGAGTTGCAGCAAAAAAACTTGAGATACGGTTTATCCCCTCCAAGGATCAAGTGGCAGATGGTTTTATAAAGGCATTACCAGCAAGACCATTTGAAGATTTCAAGAGTAGTCTTAATTTAGGATGGTTGAGATTAAGGGAGGGTGTTAGAATATGTCATTGTAATCTCAACCTCTTCCCTTATCTCTTGTTCTATTCAAACTCTTGTATCTCTTTCACCTTGTACGCCAAGGCAGGCTTCGCCCAACATCAATATAAACTGAACGCGGCTCCCCTCGAGGGAGTAGAAACGCTTACGATCTTGCAGGATTGTCCTGTTCGTGGAGAAAGTGACATATAAAAGTTGTATACTGAATCTACCATTTTTAAGAAGTTGCTCCCCACTTCTTCCTATTCTCTCAACATGCAACCCGTCCACATCATTATCTAGCCATGTCAGCAATTCTTCTGATTTACCTCACCTATGGTGAAGCCACGTCACCATTAAATGTTGTCGCTACAGTCTTAGTCTAGTCATAGTGAGAGTAACTTAGCTAGTAACATAGCGGAAAATACACAGGAGCTCTCGGGTGCTCCACACCCCTATACGAAAGATATCCATAAAAAATTCTCAGAAAATCAAAAGAAATCCAAATTTTCGAGATGTCAAACCTGGTTTCCCAATCTACTTCCGTGTGAAATTTCGCGAAAAAATACCCAAAAATGTATCCGTGGCGAAGGAATTACTGCCCGGAAAAAATGTACCCAAACAGTGTTTTACTATACATAGGAATTTTTTATCTTCTTTGCTACAAATACGTTTCCTGGTATTTTTTCACCAAATTTCAGATGAAAGTGCATCAGGAACCCATGTTTGATATCCCAAAATCCCAGATTTTTTTTCAAATATCTCGGTATTTTTGTTCCTGGTATTGTACGTATAGGGGTGCGGAGCACCCGAGAGCTCTAAATCCTCGTCCGTAACATAGCGCACTTCGAGAAATTTTTTCTTATATGGCAAGTAATTAATGAAAGATGGTAACATAATATATTACTGTAACATAATACTTTTCAAGACAAGATGAGTCTGTGAGCTAATAAATGAAGTTATCTATGATACTACTAGTATATTACTTTGTATTATGAAGGTAGTAACTTAGCCTAGTGTCATGACACTAGTCTAAGTTACTCCCCACTATGACCAGCCTTACTGGCCATCCAACACGCCTTTAATTCTGCACAAGGCAATTCCTTTTTTTCTTCTACAACGAAACGAAGCGTCTGACTTTTCCACCGTCGCACTGATTCCTGCCTCTTGGTCTGGTCGTTCCTTTCATCTCCCTCTTTATCTACTCCAATTCTTCTCCTCCCCTCTTTATCTGTGCCATACTTCCCATATTGCGCCGCCGCCGGCCAAACCTTCCTGGTCGTGAATAATAAGACCTACGCGCTGCCTCCCTCTGGAAGCCCCAGGAGCGCCGCGTGCTTGGACATGCTGGCCCAAACCAGTCGCCATGGTGTCGAACCTACCTCCCGGGGAACCAGACGTGCCACCGTCAGCGTCCTCCTTCAACCCCACATGCATCAGAGGTGCGAGCTCTCCATCTCCTCAGATTTGAATCGCGTTTTTCTATTTAGCTTGGTAGAAACCCCGATTTCCAGTTGGAGTAGCTGTCACTAGGAAGGGCGAGGGCGCCGCCCCCCAAGGGTAGTTCGATGGCGTGATTGATTCAGACTGATGCCAACCATGTACATGTCTACCGGATCCAAGGTAAGAGCAGAAGGATGAGGTCGTCCCATAGTATGTCTGTCCAGATATTTAAGTCTGTATGTTGACCTGAACGCATATGTGTGTTTTTTAGTGGAAAAGATGCATACTCACTGTAAATGCAGGAGGCTGTTCCCAACTTCCCATCGTATATTTGTACAGATCTTTGTTGTACGGGCCTGATATGTACTGTAAATGCAGCTTAATTACTTTTAGATGTTTTACTGATTGGCATGTGGCTCGTGGTCATGTACAAAGTCTAACATGTATGGATGTGCAGATTGAAAAGTTCATCACAATATTGCACGGGAGGTTCTATCATCCACCATCCAGATTTTTTGTGCGTTGGTTTGCTCAAATTTTCTTTCCTTTAAGTTTATATATACGGCGATTTAATTTGTGGTTCAACTTATTTTGCAGTGAGTTTGGTTGGTCTGCTTGGATAGGGGTTTAGGAGGTGCTTTCAGGTAGAGCTAAGACTTTCTAATATGCAATTCAACACCTTTATAGTAGTATTTGTAAGATTTTTTATGATAGAAAATTATGTATTTTTGAAAGATTTGTGATTGAAGTTTTCCTTTCATTTTGGTTACACATTATTTGCAGTTCTCTCCCTCTCTCTCTGTATGTGATTACATATGACTTGATGGTGATTAATCTGAAACATTTGTGAAGCCAGGCTATGTCTACAGGTTTTGCGGTTCTTTGTAGACATGCCCAAGGTTACTTTAGGATTTCTTGGTGGATTCCATTCTAAATCCTATTTGTTGAAATAATATATTAGCTAATTTCAGTTTTTTTTTCACCCACCTGATAAGAAGATAGGAACATATAAGCATGTGTAGTATCAAATTTGCAGTTGGATATAGTGCTTTTATCTTAACTTTTTTTAATTCAAGAATAACTTATTTCTCCATGAGTGCATTTTATCATGCTATGTTCCCTTGCTATTTCTCCTACATTGCTTGACTACCTAGCTCTAAAAAGTCAGTATTGACTCAATTTTTCCAGGGTTGGGTTAGTATCCTAATATTTTGAACAGGAGCTCTGTGAATAGTTTTGATATGCTACATTGTAAAGTTTTTGTTCGCGGTCAAGCTTATTTTTGCTTTTGATTCCAACAGAGTACACAAAACAATTTATTATTTTCTGACTCATTCATTCTTTATGCAGATCTAGATAACTTTGGTACGGAGTGTTCTGCTTATATTAAATTGATTTTCAGAGATGTTTGAAAATTTCCACAAACACGATTCTTTGGTTTCCAGTGGCCATTTTAAGAAGATGGTCTATTCATGCTTTTAAATTTGTCGATTCAATCCACCAACTAAATAAGTAGGTGGCGTACATGTATGTTGTTCCCAAACCTTCAGCAAAGCCTCGGATATTGTGCCTCGGCCAGCAAGCTTGCTCCAACCAAAAATATGAAGAGGCGGACACGGGAGACATCTAAGGTGAAACTGTGGGTATGGTTTGCTTGTGAGCTGTGTTCTACCGAAAAAGAGTTTCCCTTCGCTTTATATTTCAAAGCAACCAACACCGAGTACAGATAATGTTGTGACGAGCAGCACAACACACCAAGAGAAAAAGAAGAAGAAACAAATGCCAACCATGGCAGCTTGGCAAAGCGCTGATGACCCGCTACCGCGGCGCCCACCGGAAACAAAACACCACAGACCGAGGCTCCGATCCGCCGCGTACCAAGCTGCACCTCCAAGAAGGAATGCGACGCCGATGACGCTGCTGCCCAGAAGAGTCCTCAGGTTTCCCCAGGCACGCGGAGGGAGGTGCGGGGTGGATACCATCGACACCCCTCAGGAAGGAATGGTGACACCTGCAGGTGTCACCGCGTCGGGGCCGAAGCCGGCAGGGATTTCTCCCGCATTCCAACCCCAACCGAACGGAACCGACCGCCAAACCGTCATCCAACACCATGCGCCAACGTAGTAGCGCCGCCACCCAAGCCGCCTCACTACGAACACCACCATGAGGCCAAGAGGATCGAAGAGAAGCTCATCATGACGGGAGCAGCACCATCGACGCCGAGCGGGAGGGAACCACCTCCACCGTCGTCGTGCGGGAGGCCCGTGCCTTCGGCACCATCGCGGTAGCCGTCCGGATGCGGCAGCGGGGCATGCCGGGCCACCCCTGGCCCAGCCAGGCCCGAAGCGGGCCTTTAAGCCCCGTCGGCCGCGATGCAGAAGGCCGGTGTCATCGCCGCCGGCACCCAGCCACGCGTCGCATCTCCCCCGCCTCCCAAAAGCCACACCGGAGCCATCCCCGCCGCCGGCCCGCCCATGCCCAGATCTGGGCCGAGCGGACGACGTCAGATCCCGCTACCCCGCCGCGACCGGCGGCGCGGCCGCCCAATTGCTCGCCTGCATGTGCCACGGAGCCCCGCCGCCACGCCAGACCGCCACCGCCTAGATGCACCCCCCGGAGCCGCTCCGCCCGCGCCGGAGAGCGACCAGGAGGGGAAGGGCCAGGAGCCACCAGCAGCCCAGGGCCAAGCCGGCCGCGGGCGCCGGCGACGGCGGCGAGAAGGAAAAAGAGAGGCGGGAGCCTGGAGGGAGGAGGCCCGACGCGCGGCCGGGCTTTGCTTCCCCGTGGTGAATCTAGTGATTTCAAGTGTAATTTGCGATGTATAGTTGTATGTGATGTAACCAACCTTTTTTCACCTTTCTAAACAATATCCGCAAGTGGCACTGTTAGTTTCCCTTCTTTTGGCTGACGAGTTTCATTTTCAATGGAAAATAGAATTGAGCAGTTACTCCCTATTCTAAAAACCCATTTGTTCTGTTAGAAAATTATTTGTCTAGAAAAAGTGCTATGGAAGTTTTCAAGTTTTTCTTACCGAGGTATGATTTATAGCATGTTGGAATATATTTATAGTACATTGTGTTTTCGATGAATGTTCCCTTATTTTGGCATTCTAAGGGGATTACAACTTTGTTAGATTGATCACATACAAAATCTTTTCATTACTCGCACTTTATGAATTGTGTTATGCTCTAAAGATGTGCTTAACAAGAGACCACAAATTTCCACAGCAATGCGCGGGGTATCTTTTAGTTTTTAAATATTATACCATCCTTGTATACATATATAAGGGCCACGTGCGGGCAGGGGAGGTTTTTCAGGCCATCCCTCGCGCGACTTTCGACTATGTGCGTGCCCCATGTGATGCACAAACGAGAGGTGTCAAAATCACAAGCAATATACCCAGCAACGAGGGCTTGTCACGAGGCTACGCTGGACCTCTAGGCTGAGTGACTGTCGGGGATTGGCATCACCGCCATCTCTATGCCTATATCGACTTTCAATGAGACGGATACAACTGGGCGACAAGAAGACAACAATCAACCCTAGATTGCCCAAGTTTTGCTCGGTTACCCCGGCGAGATGTTCGCAGCGGCAAAGGACGGCTCCGTAGCTGCAAGCAAGACAAGGGGAGCCCTGCATAGTTGCGGCAAAGGACGGCTTCGTAGCTGATTAGTTTAGAAAGACATTACGTAGTATTACGTTGATTGATTGCGTAGGTCCAGTAGCGGAGACAGGGGACCAGCAGGGGCCCTGGCCCCCCCTAATAGTGCTAAAATTAGTGATTATTTTCTGTCAAAAGCATGTTTGCCATTGGCTTGGCCCTCCCCAAGCAGGTTTTACATCATTCGGCCCTGTTGATACTATTTTCCTGGCTCCGCCACTGCGTAGGTCTAGCATTATTGATTACCATATTAGTAAAAAAAATTACGTAGTATTACGTAGTATTACCATAGCCACGTTGATTGATTGCTTTGCTACACCTACGTAAAACTACGTAAGAGAGTTACGTAAAGGGACACGCTAAAACTCAATCGACTGAGTTTTAGCGAAGTCTCAGTCGATGCCTAGTCCGTTGGATTGTTTGACGCTTCAATAACTGGCTCTCTCGTTCAGAATCGGCCTGTTTATGTGCACACGGCCCGCTGTTCATCCTTTCTAATGTCAGCTAGTCCTGCACAAATGGGTTGGGCCTGAGTTTGTCGGGGTAGGGGCCTTTTCCTTGTCTGGTTGTTCTTTTGTTTGGACTGCAGTTTTTTTTCAATAGGGGAACCGGTTGTCTCTTTTTTTTTAAGAAAATGGGGAACCGGTTCTCGTGTGTCCCTTTTTATTTACTAGTGGTTGGGGCGCACCCATGACGCGTCGCTTGAGCGGAAGCAAGGCGGTGCCAAGTAGGACGCGTCCCTTCTACTATCCTATTTAAAGTAGTGTGTTTTGTATACATGTAATGTTGCTATAAAAAAACTGACATTTATAATAGAAGAAACCAGCGAAAATGCAACACATCTGGATCTCTATATATTTATTGATGTATCATGCGAAAGAAACTGAAATTCACTATCAGGTTAATAGCATCATGAGCATATATCTTGCTGTTTAGCAAAATAAGATATATCAATATAAATTGTGCGCGTGTCCGCCCCGGTAGCAGCGAGCCCTTGATGCCTCCCTCCAGCCATGTGGCCAACAACGAGAGGAGCACGCTCGCCTCGTCCGCTATGCGCTACATCACCCGGTGCACGTCGCCGATGAGTCGCCACGTCTTTGCCCGCCTATACATACAAGACAGAAACAAGAAACATCAATCAAACACATGCGGCAGCAGTGTTCTTGGGGATATCAATCGAGCACACTATAATAGAACACGTGAGGCATCGTGCAACGTTTGACGAGATGCAGGCACCAGCCAGATCGAGGCTGTGAAGGTGAGTTGCTGCAGCGGTGCCGGTGATCCACGCGCGGCTTGATCCAACGGGAAGGATTGCTGGGGATGGTCGGATCGCCACCATAGTGCCTGCTGCTATCCCTCATGCATGGACGCCATTAAGGGGTGCAGGCAGCGGCTACAGGTTGTGAAGGCGACTTGCTGCAACGGCCCCGGCGGTCCACACGCGGCTGGATCCAACGGGAAAGCTGAGGGTGGTCAGAACAGCACCATAGTGCCTGCTGCTCCCGCTCATGGACACCATTAAATGGTGCCATCTCCACTGGTTGCAGCCACTCCCCGGCGCCGTCAATCTTCGGCAAGAGCTCGTGAGCAGCTCCCTCTTCCCTAGCATGGAGTGGAGATTCATCCACACTGGAACAGCCAGCTACTCTGGCGTCCACCATCAGAGGCAGCCCAGCTGGTTGAGGCGGTGGCCTAGCACAATTGTCGCGGCCGTCGCCGGTGTCGCCAGCTGGGAGGCGGTGCTTACTTGGGCTCGGGCGCAAGGCAAGGACGACGGAGTTAGTGGCAATGTCTGATGCTGCCGTCTCATGCAGATCAGCTACGGGCTGCCACTTTGTGAGGATGGTGCGGGGCGTCTGAAGTGTCCCAAATTTTGGATTTTGGTAGTGCCACTGTTCTTCATCCCCATCAGACTTCGTCGGGTGGTAGCGAGCGGCTTCGTCGTGTCACGTCAGCTTGCTCGTGCAGGCATGACCATCGCTCACCATCAGAACCGTGTGCATATGCAGCTATTGGGATCGAGGCAAGTGGAGGAAACAACATAAGATGACTTCGATTATTGGATGGTACTTCTCGTGTATCCAGTCTCGAGTTTCGGGGTGAGAACCCTAGGTCTGACCTTGATTGGTTATACCTAACAATGACATCATTTTTTACGTCGTTACCCTGGTGAAGGCATTGCTCGGATTTGATCTTCAGGATGAAAACCCATGTTTTGACCTTTGGTGGTTGGACCGGTGACGACGGCGTTTACGCGTCGTCTCCGGGCGACACGGGCGGCAGCATCTCCTCCGCCCTCCGCCGGCAGGCTCTAAGTCTGCCCCCCTCGCCGTCGCCGGGCAAAGTCCATGCGGCTGATGGCGACGGCGAGGACTCTTTCTATGTGCAGCGGCGGCGGTGTAGTGGGATGTGGTTGTGGCAGATATGCTGCGCGGTTGGCCGGCACCGCACGCGATGTGAGCTGCAGGGCGGCCTGTGATCTTGTCGGGGTCGTCCCTGTGGATCAAGTGGTCGACCAGCGGCTACAAGTCCGCAGCTTCGTGGTATCTCCTCTGGCGGCCGACGTACCAGGAGTCCAGGACTCCAGATCGTGGCTGAACAAGGCATCTTGTTCGCATGTGTCAACCACGTAATAAGGTACAAGATGCATGCTTACATGGATGCATGGTGGCTCATCAAGCATCTCTTGGATCTTCGTGCATGGAGCCGTCTGCTGGCCCTTGTGGGCTCTAGGCGGCGTGCTTGATTCTGAAGTGCGGTGACTCCTCGCTACCGCCATGGCTCGTGTACGGATGCGCTGACATCTACGGCGACATCTTACATGGGCATGATAAGAGAGCGTCGCGATCCCATGAAGGTTCGCGGCCGGCAACCATGGATCTGGTGGTGACCACCCGCGGCGCTACGATCCACAGCTTGGTGGTGGTGATTCAGATTCGGTCGACTGAGTGAGGGTGATTGCACACTGTGCTGCAGCGACCTCCTACGGCTCCACGGAGGCAGTGGTCATTGCAAGATCTTTGGTTCATCTCAAGATCGAGTGGCTGAGTTCGGCAGTGGGATGCAAATTATGGGCGAGCACTTGACGCAGAGAAATGGTTGTGCAGTGGCGGCGGTCACATCGCATGTAACTGTTGGGATCGTGAAAAAAGTCGCGGCAACAACACTTGCATGACTTCGATGGTGGTGCTACTTGAGCACCCGGTCGTGAGGTCCGGGGTGAAAGCCTAGGCCTGGCCCTGGCAATGGCGATGTTTTTCATGTCGTTACCTTGTTGAAGGCATTGCACGGATAAGCTCCGACTGATTCTTCAGGGTGAAAACCTAGATTCTAGCCTTGGTGGTTAGATCCGGTGACGGCGACGCTTGAGTGTCGCTCCCTTCTTCAAGGCGTTGCTGTTGAAGAACCTTGTCGTCTGTGTGATGTCATTAGATAATTGGTGCGGATATGGTGTTCACTATAGTTTGCCGATCGTGGCTCTGATCAATTTGGGTTTTTTCTTTTTTCCTCGGCTACGCATAGCTTTGGTCTTATATGACTTTGATATTTGTCACCGTGTTTTTGTGTGTGTGTGTGTGTTTGTGTTGGCTGTGTGCATCCTAGTTATGCAGAGGCGGGTGTGTGCTCTTTGAGTTTGTATTCTTTTGATGCTCCTTTTTAAGCTAATAAAATCTACCCTTTATCGAGAAAAATAATAGAACACGTACATTTGGATGAGCTCCGCGAGCTGCAGGCTCATCGTGGACGACGACGACCCTCTGGGACAGGGCGTTGACGGAGGCGAGGGAGATGTTGAGCTTGATCCGGTGGTCACTGATGGCAGCTTTGGTCCTCTTGATGGCGAACGACTCCGCACCATCGGCGCCCTGGCTCCTCAGGCGTGCACACTTCTTCTCGTACGACAGCCGGACACGCTTCTGCCTGCAGATGCATTCCATTTCATATTTTTGGCTTGAATGGTTCTAAACTTCTAATGATTATACAAATTCTTGGAGAAGTGAGTGGTACCCTAACTTTTAGGCTCTCCTTGTGGCTTTGGAAGAGCAGGAATGGCTCCGACAAAGCTTCACAGACGCCAACTTGCACGTCGCCTTGGTTCCTCTCGGAGCAGTTGGTTGGACTGTATGTACAGGATAGCAATAATCAATGTTGCAGTCTACCTTGTACTTATATTCCATGAATCTGTTTTCTCAAATCAGTTATCAAAAGAATTAATCCTTAATTTTAGGTCACCTCATTTTGTTTCAGACCTTCCATACGAAAGAGACAACAATTAGGAACAAAAGGAAATACTTGTAAAAAATAGAAAACCTGCTTCATGTTCTTCTTTGCTGCAAGAACTTTCTTCAGCAAACATCAATACATCAAGGGTTCCATTCCCAATTCAAGTTTTTTGCTTCTGAAAACAGTTGTCATTCCTACGTAAACCTGAGAAAACACAACTGACCTCAAGCGTGATATATATGCATAGATTAAAACCGATCCATCCATGGAAACACCCACTTCTTCGTTACAGGGGGTATATATGAATCTGTAAAATGTTCAGCTGCTTGGACTTCTAAACATCAGCTACCAACAATGGTAGAAGGTTCAGTAAAAAGAGTTCATCTAGAGGATGCAAAAAAAATCAGAAAAACATCTAGAGGATGTAAAGCATCAGGATGCAACTAAGGCGGTAAGGTGCGCTACTAATTAGGCTACCATACTTGTTGCTTTTTGGCGCTGTTGGTATGGCATGTGCATAGCAGTATTACTAAACTTATTTTAGCAAGAAGACAGGCAGTACAGATGAGTGGCAGGTCCATGTTGCTGGTTAAAAATCACATTCAAAAACCAAAGCAAGTTTAGGGGTTTGATATATATTAATAGTCTTGTATCAACAGAGAAGCAGCAGTCTTAAAGGGATCAGAAGTAAATGAATGAATGATCCCTCATGCTTTATCAAACTTGTAATTCTTCTTTGTTATCTTGATTCAAAATGTTTCATGATGTCACTTAATTTATACTACAGATTTTCTCTAACATGGGAATTTGCTAAGAATAGAGATTGACCCTGAAACAAATCGATAGTTAACTTAACTGAAGCTAGGTACTATTTCCTGAACCAATCATCAAATAAAAAGTAGTAGATTGCCAAGTACAGATTTTGCCAAGTACGACAGGCAAACAAGTTGCTAATTGCAAGTGCTAGCCAATTTATCTATCACCATTGCTACCTAACGAGTTATGCAAGGGTGGTTAGCTTGTACCTGTCAGCTTCTGTTCCCTAAAATGGATTCTAGTTACTGGAATCATTTGTGGCAATAATGCAAATTCTAATACATGGGCGCTGCAATGTCAAGTGTAGAACGACATATTCAGAAGCACGACACTCACCACACTTGACCTGATTCTTGAGTGAATGCAAGAGCCATGAGCACTGTGGCAGACTGTTAATCCGAAGGACAGCAACAAAATTCTCAAGAACTAAAGGAAGTTGGTGTGGCTCACATTTAGCTTTACTTGAAGATAACAAATCTGCTTATGACCAGACTATAAAATACCAGCAAGCCCATCTAGCCCAGCGCCAACGAGGTCTGAATGCCGAGTTCTCTAAACAAAGAAGAGGACAATCCTTAGCGATCTAGAAACTGTTCAGTTCAAAAAGACATAGTAGTACAACAACAATTTGAGCTGAAGAAATCTTTAAACAAGGAAAACTTGCAATCTGGAAACTTTTCAGTTCAAAAAGACATAGTAGTACAGCAACATTTTGAGATGAAAAAATCTTTAAATAAGGAACACTTGCTTTGGTGATGTCCTTGTGTAAGAATTCCAAATAATTCCAAATCTTTATTGTACTTTGGAAAAGGCAGCATCCATTATTAAAGCACAAAGCTTTGAGAGAACTAAGCTTATAATAATCTAATCTATCATTTGCAACATAGTAGTGGTACCTGAAATTAAAATGTACCGAGACATGGAAGTTTCTCTTTTGCCTTTATTACTATTAAATAATGTGCCAAGATGACTCCATATAGAATTCTGACATGATGTGGGAAGAAAGTTCACCGAGCTATTTCAGATCATGTAATCTGAAGGCTGTTACATATCCTGCAGCTAGAATAATAACATAAGGCAAATGAGTTAAATTAATATCAATACACAATAGTTCAGAGTTGGAAAAAAATGATCAGATGGGTGTTCTGAATTGAAAATTTAGATCTCATACAACACAAAAAGGCTCATTTCAAACAACCCAACAAATTCATGAAACGATGGTGCATGGCAAGACTTACTGAAGGTGTGGAACCATCGTATGGATTTTATCCTGCCTTGCAATCTACCAAGAGCCTTTTGGCATTCTGGATGTATGATGTCAGTCCACCAGGATAGCTTGAATTAAGTCAGCAAACCTGCACAATGAAAACTTTAGCAGGAAAAGGACAATCTTTACTTTCTTACGCACTTGTTCATATGAAATCCCATTGACTTCAAACAGAAAGCTACTAACAGACAAGCTCGCATGTGACTTTCATGTAAAAAACTTATCACAATAAAGTAGTTAGATATTTTTGGTAGTTTGTTAGTAAATATCCCTTGCAAGTATGAGATCCATCATCCATCCAACATAGGCAGTGAAATATTTCAAGGATACAACCCAAGACACACCTGGTCAAAGAAGCTTTTCTTCTTGTTGTCATCAACACAGCTAGAAAGTTCATTATGTAGTCAGGCACCTATAAAAATGACCAGATGATATCAATAAGCCAAGAACCTTATATTCTCCACACCATATAAATAGGTTGGCTCGAACGATTTGCTTCTTTTCTCAAACCGCTTTCACTATATATTTGCGTCGGGAAACCTTCACGAAGAAAATAAAACTGACTTTAGAAATAAAGAAAAAGAAATTTACTCATGCATTAAGGAGCATTAAGCAACCAACGGATTACCTCCAAAGAATGAAAGAAAAACATAAGTATACATTCGGGAAATCTCAAATTTAGGCCAGGTTCTAATTTGGAAGTTCAGTACCTTAAGATCCATGTGAATAAGCTACAGGTCGCATAATTGCAGAGGTAAGAAAAATAGAATTGTTATGTATAGATACAAAATAAGAAGAAAAGAATAGGTGCTTAGAACTGGCAGGTACAAACATAAGGAAACAATTTAGCACACCACAGCAAGGATTCAACACAATAGTAATTTTTCTAATAGAACAAATTGCACAATTAAACTGTATACTCAACTATCTTTGGTTCACAATGTATATGATCTTGTTTAAAAGTCTTGAGTTTAAAAGGGAACAGAGATTGCAGCTGATAATATAATCTTGATTTTAAAAATTATATGCATTGTCAATACAGGTGGATTAGGTACACTGTCAACACATCATTCTACCATAGGTGCTCGTGCCGCTTGATACTTCCTCTGAAAGGTTCCCACTCCACCTAGAATGCCAAGACACATGGGGAATTACAGCTAGCAGTGTTCTACTACAACTTTTCATATAACTTTTCTTTAAAAACGAAATGACATATTTTTCATGAAGAAATGAAAGATCAATTATTTATTCTTTCAGTGCCTATGAGCAAAGTTGAAGGATTCACCCCGGCCATACTCATAGAACCTGATAGCTAAACAGTACTGTATTATTTATTAACCTGATAACATCATAGTATTAGCTAGGTCCTGACATTCAAATCCCTAGTTGGACACTATCACAGACCATGGGGTGATGCAGCACAGAAATATATGTGAGCATTCTCAAATCATAACCAAATTGAAAGAAGAAGATTTATCATGTCCTTACCATGTACATTATTCTTTTCATTTTATCACAAAAACAGGAAAGTGAGTCTATTCGATAATATGTGCTTAGGATATTAAGAAACAAACTATATGGAACAACAAAGGTTGTAAATATACCTAAAAAAGGAATTGTAAACGACAGAACCAAGAACCTGCATATGTATTTGTTACTTCAACCATGAACCCAAATTCCTGACTACGTAAGAAACGTTTTTGAGATTCTAAATCATCTTTGGAAGAACACAGGCCCTCTAATGATATTGAAATATTGCCTCAGCATCAGGGTCATGTTTAATCCTTATTTCTATCTCAACACCATCAGCCAACACAAAGGGATCAGCAGTCAAATCCATCAATCGGCTAACCTCCAGGAGAGACACAGAGACTGCATAAACATCCAATCCTAGAACTGACAAAATCTACACACAAACGAATTTACATCAGCCTCTCAATTTCATCTCCTGCAATA
The DNA here is from genome assembly GCF_003073215.2 of Triticum urartu. Lineage (NCBI taxonomy): Eukaryota > Viridiplantae > Streptophyta > Magnoliopsida > Poales > Poaceae > Triticum > Triticum urartu. Next base: position 35,999,787 of record NC_053024.1, read on the forward strand.
AATTAAACACGAATTCTGCCACTACAAAGCGCATCAATCCAGAATATTAAAAGGCGCAGATGTTAGATCGACGCACAAACGAATTCTGCCTCTACAAAATCCAAACAGATGTTAGATCGACGCAGGAAAGCTATATCATCATAGCCATTCATGAACATGACAGGAAGGAAACTGTTATCTTGACATCTGAACTTTCCCTATATGACCCATAAGTTGAAACCAGTTAAGAAGTGGGGAGTAACCAAAAGTGCAAACTGATAAGTAGATAAATAGTATAGTAGAAGAAAGATATTATAAAAAGTAAAACAGCAATTGAAACAAGCAAACTGACCCAAACCCAATAAAATAACCTAAAATAAACTATCCAAGGGACAGCTGAATGATCACAGCCATTCAAGGAAAAGTAAAAACAGAAAAAGAAAAAGTCTGAATGCACCAAACTGGTTCCCACCATGGACAACAAAATCATGAGAAGGCAAACCAAACACCACGAGAGGTGATATGTGCGTAGCTGCTCTTAATGAGATAGCAGATGCCACAACCACAACAATTCATCACTTTTAAACATAAAAAGGAGATAAATAAATGTGTAGAGGCCACAATATTAGTTGCATTGAGATGTGGGAGGGCTCAGATTCGCCTTTGATAGATCATACAACCTAGCTCCACGGCTCCACCGTCTTCTTGCACCAGATCAATCCCCACCACTGAAGTCGAGCTCCTCTAGTTATCACTCAAAGAGTGACCATCCAAGACAGAGCCCAATATTCAGTGAGAATGAAAAGGTTCCAAAAGAGGGGGGAGTGGGTTTTTTATGCCCACAGGTCCTCGAATAATCAAAGACAAGTTTATGTCAGCCATGTTTTATCATCATCGCCCCCGATATGTTTCCAACATGGTTCATTTTGTGCTGGACTTTTCCAAATAAGTCAAAACAGTGATTTCGGCCGCAACATGTGAGAGAGAGAGAGAGAGATGTGGGTCGTACTGAATCCAAAACAAAACGCAGCCAAGCTGCGAGAAATCCATCGACGGGGGCTCAGATCGCGTGCCAGATCGAGCAAGCCCTCGACCGGAACACACCACGGGCCCCGTCGCTCGGTCCCCCGCCCGCATGGCCGCGGACGCCTCCTGCACCGGCGGCAGCCCAGAGGGGCCTCCAAGCCGATGCGCGATCCGGCACGGGGCGAGGTGGTGGCCCCGAGGAACGGCGACCCGGCGAGCCCGTCGGTCGGTAGCTGGCCGGTGGCGGCTCCCTCCATCATCGCTGCAGTTTGGGGAGGGACGCGGTCGGCGGGATTCCCGTGCACCACCAGCCGCCGCAGCTCCGCCTCCACCTCCACGCGCCCGCGTCCGAGCTGCATCCGCAGCCGCCCTTTGCTGCGTGCGCCGGCTTGGCCCACCTCGTCGAGGCACAGGGGAATAAGAGAGGGGGGTAGGAGATGACGATTGGGTTGGATGCCGCCGGAGGAAGAGGCGGAGCCGCGAAGGAGAGGAGAGGTTGCGTGCTGAGGGGCGGCAACGGCGCTAAATCGGCCGAGGAAGGTGAGGGGCTAGAGCGGCAGCGTTAGGGGAGGAGGAGGCCGCCGGTGGTGGGATTGGGGCGGCGGCGGGATTGGGGCACCGCTGCGTGCTGCGGATGCTGCTCCTTTTCCCTCTCACCCACTCGCTACCGTGTTTTATTTTTGTCGTACCTGTGATGACGTGGCTATCGCGGAGAGGCGCCCTTGATGCACAGCTGAATGATTTTAATTAGTGTTTGTCCGTGTTGTCAGGCCGACGTAAACGCATTGCTAGCATGTTTTGCATTTTGTTCTCTATATTTTTTTATCAACTACACGGGCTGCTTTTTTGGCTGTATGGGGAAGGTGGCTTCTCATTCCTCTTAAGACTTTTTGTTTCTTTGTTGGGCAAGTCCCAACGTCAGAGTAGTTAGTTTGTTTTGCCAACTTTTCTTTGTGATTTTCTTTCTTTGTATGTTTTATTTCAATTTTTTATCAAAAAATGCATCTCTATGTTTTAATGTAATTTTTCCACATTTTATTATGCATCAAATTTCTATGTTTTCTTAAGCTTTTGTTTCTAATTCTTATGTTTTCATCGGGCGCCGTAACATGGGCACATTTGCACGCGTCATGTTCCACATGCAACTACAAGCGTAACAAATCTTGAGTAATTGGTGGTTCTCTTTTATTTGTATATGTTTTAACCGTTGACATGGCACTAACAGTCACACGCAATACTTTTTTTGTTGTGAAAATTGCTTATTAGTTGCACACACCAGTCCCTAGGCAATTGTGCACACAACGTCAAGCTTCGCGCCCCGCCTCTAATTACATGTTTTTCGGCGTGATAGTAACTCAGTGATGATTTGTTTGGGAGGAGGGGGTGGGCATATGCATGTCTGTCTTAGGCATGCAATTGCAAGTGTCGCCCCCGACTGCAACTGCATGTCTTTAACGTGATCACAACTTGGTGGTATTTTCTCTCTGTGGGTGGTAGTTGCATGTCTGTCACTAGGCACGCAACTGCAAGTGTCGCCCCCGACTGCAACTGCATGTCTTTAACGTGATCACAACTTGGTGGTATTTTCTCTCTGTGGGTGGTAGTTGCATGACTGTCACTAGGCACGCAACTGCAAGTGTCGCCCCCGACTGCAACTGCAACTTAATGGAGGTTTGTCCGAGAGGGCGGTAGTTGCAAGTCTGCCACCAGGCATGCAACTGCAAGTGTCTCCCCCAATTGCAACTACAACTCAATGGGGGGTTTGCGCTGGAGGGCGATAGTTGCAAGTTTGACACTAGACTGGCAATTGCATGTCTACCACTAGGCTCGCAACTGCATGTCTTCAATGTGACTGTAACTCAATGGTGTTTTCTCGAGAGGGGTGGGTAGTTGCATGTCTGTCAATACGCATGCAACTATAAGTGTCACCCCGACTGCAATTGCATGCCTTCAATGCGACTGTAACTAAGTGGTGTTTTATCCGATAGGGTGGTAGTTGCATGTTTGCCACTAGGCACACAACTTTAAGTGTCACCCTCAACTGCAACTACAAATCAATGATGTTTTCTCCGAGACGGCGGTAATTGCAATTCTGACACTAGGCATGCAACTGGAAGTGTCGCCCCTAGCTGCAACTTCATGTCTTCAACGTGAACGCAACTCTGTATATTCTGTGGAAGGAGGAAAGGTGGGCAGTTGCATGTCTGCCACTAGGGATGCAACTGCAAGTGTCGTCGTGATTGCAACTCTGTGGTGTTTTTGTCGAGAGGGTCGGTTGCATGTCTGCCACTAGACATGCAGCTGCAAGTGTCACCCATGAGTGCAGCTGCATGTGTTTAACTTGACTACAACTTTGTGGTGTTTTTATTGGAGATGGATAGTTGCATGGTTGTCACTAGGCATGCAATTGCAATTGTCGACCCCAACTGGAACTCCGTGGTATTCCATCGGGGGAGGGGGCTGGGCAGTTGCATGTCTTCCACTAGGCATGCAACTACAACTATCGTCCCTAACTGTAGTTGGATGAATCAACACGACTACAACTTTGTGATGTTTTTGTTGGAGAGGGATAGTTGCATGGTTATCTCTAGGCATGCAACTACAATTTTTTACCCCGGCTGCAACTCTATGGTGTTCCATCGGGGGAAGGGGCAGTTGCATGTCTTCCACTAGGCATGTAACTGCAAGCACTACTAGGGAAAAGCCTATACACAGAATCTTACTAGCAGCGCGCTTTAAAATCAGGCGTTGCTGCTAAGTAGCAGTAGCGCGGGTTTTTAAACCTCGCTGCTACTAAGTTGATAGCAGTAGCGCTGGTTTTTAACCCTCGCTACTACTAAGCGGTCTCTACCGTGCCCCCCGGGACATGCCATAGTAGTAGCGCGGGTTTTTAACCCTCGCTACTACAAAGTTGATAGCAGTAGCGCTGGTTTTTACCCCTCGCTACTACTAAGCGGTCTCTACCGTGCCCCTGGGCCATGCCATAGTAGTAGCGAGGGTTATAAACCCGTGCTACTACTAAGTTTTTACCCCTTGCTACTACTAAGAGGTCTCAACCGTGCCCCTCCGGGACATGCCATAGTAGTAGCGAGGGGTAAAATCCCTCGCTACTACTAAAGGTCCCATTTTGAAACTCTACCCCCCCTCCCCCCGTGGATCGCCTTTTCGGTTTTGTAAAAACTTCAAAAATTAAAATCCTTCGAGACGTAGTTATGTTACTACATCTACTAGTTAGGAAAATTTAAAAACTTAAATTTGGACATGTTTTGCAAAAAAGTGTAGGGAAAATGTAAAACGGCTATAACTTTTGCATACGATGTTAGAAAAAAAACGTATAATATATCAAAATGTTTCAAAAATTAAAATCCTTCGAGATGTAGTTATGTTCTTACATCTACTAGTTAGGAAAATTTAAAAACTTAAATTTGGACATGTTTTGCAAAAAGTGTAGGGAAAATGTAAAACGGCTATAACTTTTGCATACGATGTCAGAAAAAACGTATAATATATCAAAATATTCAGCACGAAAATCCGCATACGATGGAGACCACCTACGGCCTGTTTGCAAATTTTTAGAATCCTCAAATTCTAAAAGGAAAAAAAGTTATGCTCAAATTTCAGTTTTTTTATTTTGGTCAAATCTGGTCAAACTGTGGTCAAACTACTTATTCAAGACGTATTAGTGTTACTAAATAATTATTCAAGAATATTAGTGTTACTAAATAATTATTTCAGTTTTTTGGAATTTTGGTCAAATCTGGTCAAACTGTGGTCAAACTTTGGTCAAAATGTGGTCAAACTCCTTATTCAAGAAATATTAGGGTTACTAAATAATTATTGTGGTTTAGAACAATAGTTTTAAACTCAAACAGCGAAATGTGTGACTTCATGCTCAAGCTAAACTCCCGAGGGTTAATAGGATTGACATCTTACTATTGTCAGGAAAACAACAAGTGCAGACTTGGAATCGAGGGAGAATAGAACCCGGAAGTTAAGCGTGCTCAGGCTGGAGTAGTAAGAGGATGGGTTACTGTCCGGGAAGTTAGATGATTTGGAATGATGAGGGATGATTAGAGATTAAATTGAGCAGCGATGAGGGTGATTAGAGATTAGAGGTTAAAATAATTCAGAAATTTGAAAATTCGGGCAAAAAGTTCGAAAAAAAATTCCGCGGGTTAGTAGTAGCGCGGGTTTTTACCCACGCTACTACTAACGGATGTAGTAGTAGCGCGGGTGCGCCCGCGCTACTGCTATACGTTAGCTGTAGCGCCTTATTAGTAGCGCCGGCCCCCGCGCTGCTAATAGGCCCAAAACCCGCGTTGCTGCTAGGCTTTTCCCTAGTAGTGAAGTGTCGTCCCTAACTGCAGCTGCATGTCACGACTACAACTTTGTGGTGTTTTGTCGAGGAGGAACATATGCATGTGTGTCACTAGGCATGCAACTGCGTGGCCCTGAGGGGGGGTGCCCAACAGAGGCGTTTTCACTTTTTTTTTCTTCCTTTTTGTGTTATGGTTTCTATGAAGAAACATCCTAAGACAAGAACTGCATTATATTGGTTATTATTGACTTTCTCACATTTTTCTAGTGTCTGTTTTTTTGTGTGTGTTGGATTTCTGTTTTATTTATTTTTTTCCAAATAGTCTTGTTTTGGATCTATTTTAAATAATGACATCCAGTTGCACAGATGTCGTTTGCATGTGACTTACTTTTTCTCCTTTCATAATAATATCGTTGTCCGATTGTACACTAGTCAGTTGCACACAATTGCATATCCGTCGGCTACACACAACTAAATTGTCTTATATTTTCATTTTTTGTGTTACACTAAAAATCCTTTTGCATTTAAAGATATCGATTTTTGAAAGAAATGATGAAAGGAAGGCATAATAACTCATGGCCGTATTGCACGATCTCATACACAAGCATGTTCAGAATGCTCCCGGTGGATTAAAAAAAATATCGTTGGAGCAATTTGCTTTGCCTCACACGAGAATGACCTACCAGACCAGGCATCCAAAGCAACACTTATGCCCCTGATCGTGATGCTTGTGATTTTCCTACGAGATTAGGTTACGTGAATATTTGAACAGGGACCGTGTCTACAACATGCATGGTGGGATATACGAAGCCGGCGGCAATGATTAGGCTCAGCCCAGACAAATAATTAAAGAAGGCCAGCCTAAAAAGACAGAAAAGAAATGAGATCGGCCCACACGGAAAATACAACCGAGCGACACACAAACAGGCCGAAACTAACATGGCTGACGTCAGTCGACTGAGACTTCGTTAAGTCTCATTCGACTGAGTCTTAGACACTCCCTTACGTAAAAGCTGATTTGGCCTAATTTGGTTGGAGGAGAAAGAAGGCCCAGGCCCACCCAATGAAAATTAGGCGGAAAGAAACGTCAGTTTAAGTAAGAAGCTTCGTAGGTGTAGCATTTTTGCAGTACAAAACATAGAAATCGAGCGAGCGAGATGTTTTGATCACTCTTGCTGCTTTACGAGGTCGACCAAGTGACGTCCACCCTGACCTTGCCGTCGGCGCCGGCGATCTCCGCGGTGTCGGTCCCGGCGAGGCGCGGAGCGAAGACCACGGAGCCGCGCGCGATTTCCTGGTCGGGGTTCTGCCACGACGCGCTGGCGTCCAGCAGCTCGGCGGAGACTTGAAGCTCCGAGTCCGAGCACAGCGGCGCGGAGACGAGCGCCGCCGTCCGCAGCGGTACGGCCGCGTCTCTGGGCACGCGGGCCAGCTCGCCTTTCGCCCTGTGGAACAGGCTGCGCTCCTCCACCCAGCGGTCGTCCGAAGCCGCTCTGGTTTTCGCGGTCACGGAGCCGTAGACGTGGACGACGGGAGCCGAGCCGCCGTCGCAGTCGTCGACGTCATGTTCACGCGTCGTGTCCACCACCACGACCTCCACGGCGGCGGTCACCACGGCGCCACACGGGCGCGCGTTACAGGCTGAGGGTGGAGTCGTCGTTCTCCTCCGCGTACTGACTAGCGCCCATGAGGTCGACGTCGGCAATGGCCAAGCGGTCGGCGCCTCAGATGGCCGGAGGTGCTGGGTTGCAGGCGAGGTCAGCCATGCTGCCCCCAGGCGGGCGCACCGTCTGAACGCGGTAGTCCAGCGGCAAGCCCAAGCCATCGTACGTCGGGTTGCCTTGCCGGCCGGGGTCTTCAACTTGGCCGTGGACGATGCAGCCTAGCTAGGATGAGAAGAGACAAAGTCGATGCATCCACTGATAGGTAGACACACAGAAAAATCTAGTGCGTGTATGTAGAGCACAAACTGACAGGGAAAACTTACTCTAGAGCTTCGTATGTGAGCCGCGGGCGACCGGCGACGGAATCGGCCCGGTCGAGATACCCTCCTCCCTCCCTATACATACAGGTCTGCACCGTCCCGTCACTCTCAAGCTTTCGTCTCTTTTATCTTGAATAAATAGTAAAGAAAATGCAGTGTGGAGTGTGGACGAGGATGACTCCGGGCGCTGAACTTTGTGGCTGTGGCTACATGGAAAAACATTTCTGTTTTGTGATGGAAGAAGACAGAGGTGCTTTAAGATCTGAGCTGACATGTGGCGTCTTCTATGATGTGTCTAACTTATGAGAGAAATACATCAGGTCTTCTAGGGGGGAAAATCTGTTAACAGAGCATCTCCAGCCGCGCTCCCAACAGGCCCTCTCTAGATGTTTTTGCCGCGCCGGCGCCGAAAAAACGGCCCAGTCGCGTCCCCAGAAGCCCGTATTTCGTCGGCTCGGGCTAAAACTGGTGCCGGCGGACCCAGGCCGAACCCGGCGTCCTGGGGGGCGCCTGGGGAGCCGGCACAAGCAAAAAAGGCGTGTGGGTCCGCCCTGTCGGCGAGTCGAGCGCCTCTTCCCGCCCTTTCTTGCCGCTTTTCCCCCACTTCCTTCCCCCCCGCTCGCCTTCCTCCCGCCATTCTCTTCCTTCCTCCCGCCAAACTCCCTCCCGCTCGCCTTCCAGTCGGCCGCCATGCCACGGAAGAAGTACGTCGTCCCACGCGCGGCGGCAACCGCGACCGGCATCGTGGCCCAGCCGAAGCAGAGGAAGCCGAGGGCGCCGCCGTCCAAGCCACCGGGTATGCCAAATGCCGAGTGGAGGGCGGAAGTTCAGCGGCGCGAGGCTGTCACCGCCGACCGGCGGAACAGGGCCATCGCCAAGAAGGCCCGCGACAACGCGGCACGCGCGGCTGCGGCTGCCTCATCGGCGGACCAGGCGGGGATGATGAATCCACCCGGTAGCCACGCCCAGTACGCGCCCTGGGGACATCAAGGCGTCGGTTCTCCGCAGCCATGGGGATCGCCCTCGCCGGGCTACGCCGATGGCGACGCGCACGGTGGGTTCAACCCAAACGTGACTTTCCCCCATGGACACCCGGCCCAGCGCACACCCTGGCTCGCCTTCGCCAGCGTGCAGTACCCTCCATACAACTACTCGCCGCCCGCCTGCGCGTCCTCACCGACGCCCCCTTTCCGCCATGGCCCGCTGCCCTTCTCGCACCTTGGCGACACCGACGAGACCGAAGCCGACATGGACGACATAATCGCGGCAGGTTCGACCGCGGCCGCCGCGTCTCCCGGGTTCGTCACCCAGGACGAGACGGTGGATCTCAGCGGCGGCATGGACGGCGAGCTCGACTACGTCTACGGCGAGGACGAGCAGGAGGCGCAGGAGCTGGAGGAGGACGAGGAGGAGGAGGAGGAGGAGCCGGCGCCTGTTCCGACGAAGGGGCTCAAGAAGAAGAAGCGGGCGACCAGGCCAGGCAAGCCGCGCATCAAGTGGGCGTCCAAGGAGGAGGAATGCCTCGCCGAAGCATGGAAAGTCGTCTGCCTCGACCCGACCACCGGCACGAACCAGAGCTTCGAGACGTACTGGGACCACATCAAGGCCGAGTTCGACGAGCGGAAGCTCGTCGACCCCTACTTCAAAGACGTCTACATGCAGCGCGGCTCCAAGGTGATGGCGAACCATTGGGGGCGTATCCAGGGGTCATGCAACAAATGGCATGGGGTCGTCGAGGAGGTCGCGGCTCGCCCGGAGAGCGGCGCCAGCGTTGAGGATCAGGTATGCCACGTCGTTCTCCCGCCTCTCTTCATCGTCTACGCCCGCCAACTGTTTGTTCCTCCACGCAATTGCTGCGCATGTTCGCCCTGTATCGGCGTGACAACCGCGACAACGAATTCAAGTACCTCCACGTCTATAAGCACATTGACAAGTGCGAGAAGTGGGCGGAAGTCCGGTGCACCCTCGACAAGGCCAAGGAGACATACAAGCCGGACACGCCGACTCCGGACGCGTCAGAGGGGCGGCCGGACGGCAACAAAGGGGCCAAGAAGGGGAAACACGCCGACTCGGCTACCGCGCGAGTGCAGGAGTCCATCGAGCATTGCCTCGCCGATGCGCAGGCCCGGGCCGTCCTGCGTGAAGAGAAAACCGAGGCGCGGTGGTCGTCGTCGTTGACGAACAACGCCATCAAGCTCGACCTGCTGCGGACCAACGTCGTCGCGAAGAAGAGGAACACCGACCTGGCTTTTCTGATGGGCGGGGTTGACATGCTCTAGAGCAACGACGAGAAGCTCAAGGCGTGGTACATAGTGGAGCGCGGCCTCATCCTCAACCACCTGCCAACTCCCGCGCCCACGCCCACGCCGACGCCAAGCCCGAGTGATGATGCCTCCCCGACGTCGCCCAGCAGCACCGAAGTCGCGCCGACACCGCCCAGCACCGAAGCAGCTCCGACACCGCCGAGTCCGCGCATGCCGACTCCGCCGACGCCTGAAGCCAACCCCGCCGAGTGATTCGTTGCGCACGCGAACTTGCGGCGCTCTGTTTTTTGTACGCCAGACTTGTGATCGCCGAACTGTGACTTGTGATCGCCGGATTTGTGGCGTCTTTTGTGATGAGCGGGAACGACCAAGTTTAAATTTTCCGCATCTTGGGGCCGGCGCCTGGGGGTGTGACTGGGAGTTAGGTCGCCCCCAGAGGCCGAGCTAGCGCCCTAGGGGGCCGAACGGCTGGAGATGCTCTAACTTGATGAGTAGTATAAGCAAGAACAAGGTTATGATATATGACAACAGGAAGGATTTTATTAAGGATGCAAGTGGCAAATAAATGGCGTCTGCAATCTCGTTTAGTTAATTTTTGCTAGTTTGATAGTTTATTTTCCTCAAACAAACAAAAAACATTTTTGAACTACCATATTATAAGTGGACTTTAAACGGGACCCGGTTTACATCCCTAAATTTGATGGTTTGTTTGTCGGGTGGAGGCTCTTTGCTTATATTCCCTCTGTTCCTAGTGTCGTCGTTTTAGTTCAAATATGAACCAAGACCACAACACTTATTTTGGAATGGAGGGAGTAAGTCCGTCTTCTATGACACACTTTTGTATTTGTCAAATTGCCCTCCCAATTTTTTTTGGCTGAATTTCATATTTTTGTAGAAGAATGGGGCCTAGCTCCGGTTCCTTCAATGATAACACAAACTTTCAATAATTTTCATACCAAATTAGCTAAATCCTTACAACAGAAACAGAAACATCAAACTGATGGAGTTCTTTGCCTCGTAGTGGCAACTGCCAAAGCAGAGATCCGCACCTGCAGCAGGCACTAGAGAAACAAGACAGACACACATAATCAGCCAGTTGATTCTCCAACGCTAGCTCAGTCAGGATCATGCAGGCCATATGGCAACCTCGGAGTAGCCGTCCTCGGTGGCGCACGCCCTGAACATCCCCGTGGTGTTGTAGGGCATGGTGACCTCCCCGGCGGCCGACACGGCCACGAGCCCCACGGAGCCCCGGGGCACGCCGGCCACGACGCGCGCGGCGGCCTCCTCCAGCGAGAGGCCCCGGTGCTCCATCACCGCCACCACGTCGCGCGCCACGGTGTGCCTGATGATGTCCTCGCCCTTGCCCGTGGTGGACACGGCGCAGAGGGCGTTGGCGTAGGTGCCGGCGCCGATGACCGGGGTGTCGCCGATCCTGCCGGCCATCTTGTTCACCAGCCCGCCCGTGGAGGTCGCCGACGCCAGGCCGCCCGAGGCGTCGACGGCCACGCAGCCCACCGTGCCGGTCCGGCTGTTGTCGTCGTCGTTGGGAGCGCAGATTGGGTCGGTGTAGTTGTACTGGGTGTAGTCGATCTGAGAAGCAAGCAGCAGGAAGGTTGCGGGAATCAACAACTGGCTGACTGAACTAGTTAATGATCTTGCTGAACAAACACACATGATAGTTCAGATGTAATATGATTTTTTTTATTAGAAATGTGAAATGTAATCATTCTGATTTGGCCATCTCTGTGCAATGCAACAATGAATCAGGAGCTAGCAGCTCTATCCACTTCGTGATGAATGAATGTTCAGCATTCTGAATCTACAACATGTGTGACAGTTAAACGGTAGTGATTAACACATGATCAACTTGCCGACATCTATGGGCCTGACATATATGCCAGGTCACGTGCCAAGTGAGTCACTCGAGGCCTGAACATATATGCACAGGACATGGTACCTTTTGTTTGTTTCAAGTGGGGAAGGATATGCTATCAAAATGAACAAGAAAGCAGTGTGACAGACAGAGATAGTAGTATACATACCTGCACCCTGTTGGCCTCTTTGGCGTTTTTGAGCCTCTCAATGTTTTCCTCTGTGATGAAGTGGCTTTGATCTCTAGTCTCCACACCCTGAGAACACGCACACATGGTTTTCACTTTCAGTTTTAGAAGTATTCCGGAAGCAGCTAAAACCATCGAAATTCGACTTGATGATTTTTTTTTCTGTAAATTCGATTTGCATTTCAGCCTAAAGGCTGAAACATTTGCTGGAATTTAACGAAATATTTTAGAAATTATGAAAAATATTTGAATCCTTGTGCACTACCTAAATTCCTAAATAAATTTGGCCGAAAGGTAAATATTTTGGTGTCTACTGAAATTACTGAATTAAGTGATTTTATCGAAATCTAACTAAAAGTGAAAACCACACACAGGATGATTTAGATGAAGTCTCACAAATTCTTCTTGGGTGAACAACTAGTTTGGCTATGAAATGCTATTATTGCTAGTTAAAAATAGGATTATTACTCCATCGCAAAAAAATAGGATTATTACTACAGTAATAAAATAGCAGCTAGTATGTACCTGGTCCCTTGCGAAGGCCTCGGCCCCGTCGAAGGCTAGGTAGATGTGGGGCGTCTTGTCCATGACTCGCCTGGCGAGCGAGATGGGGTTGACGACGGTGGAGAGGCCCGAGACGGCGCCGCAGCGCATGTCGGTGCCGTCCATGACGGAGGCCTCCATCTCCACCGTGCCGTCGCTGGTGAGCACCGACCCCTTGCCGGCGTTGAAGTGCGGGCAGTCCTCCAGCTCCCTCACCTGCGCGCGCGCGTGCGTACGCGTGGCCCAAACATCGATCAAGCACTTGCGTCGACGCACCAGAAGATGTGCTAGAACAAGATGGAGAAGGGAAAGTGAGGAGACGGGATGCGTACGACGAGCTCGACGACGTCGAGGGCGGAGCGGCCGGCCCGGAGCGCGGCGGCGGCGAGGTCGAGGCAGCGGCGGAGCGTGGCGAGGCGGGGCTCCCTGCGCTCCGGCGGCAGCGTGCGCGGGATGTCCCCGGCGCCGCCGTGCAGCGCGATCGCCCACCCCATCGCTCGATCGATCGGTCAGCTGCTGCTACCAGTAGCCAGTAGCCAGTCGGATCGTCCAGCCAACTAACTGCTCCCTTGGTGGCGCCGTTGCTGTTAGGCCAGTGGTTGAGCGAGGCACACACGGGCGCACGTCATATATGCCGCAGCTAGCGCAGGTACGTCACGTGGTGGTCCGGCGTGATCAGTGCGCGACGCAACAAACCCATAGGCTGCCGGTGCCGGCTGCGTCAGCTGCAGCAGCGCTGGACGGTAGATTGGCGCTGCTTTGGCAATGGCGTCGTCAGTGATTCAGTGCCCGGACGTCTGCCGTCAGTCGTCACGCCGGGCGCATGGGTCGGACCGACGGGCGCCCGCCACCAAATGCAATCAGATCAAAGCCGCGTCACTAAATTCTTTATGAACGTGACTACAAGCGGTAACCATTTTTTTTATAAAATATTTCTTCTTACAAGTTGCAATTGGACTAAGCTGCAACCACCTTTTGTTTTAGGGGCCTGACATGACTTGACTCTCTACCATCCCACATATGCGGCAGGAGGCTCTACTCCCTCCGTTCCATAATGTGGTGCGTATAGATTTTTTCAAATCTCAAACCTCACAAATTTTGACCAGGTTTGTGCTTGTGCGGAAAAAATAATTACATCTAGAAGAATGTCAAACATATATTACTAGATTAATCATAAGGTGTAGTTCCATATTTTGCATAGTTGATACTGTAGATTTTTTTTTCTCGAATACGCATAGCATGCGTATCTTGTATTAAAGAAGAAAGGGGTACAAGGACCCTCCACCGGGGTTTTTACAACACACCAACACCACTGAGGGTGCTACGTAACACCCTCACCACCGTACCCTAGACTAGCTCTACGTCTCGTCCATAGCCCACATGTGAAGCTGCTCGAAGAAGGACCCCATGTCCGTCCTTATGAGGCCCGCCATCTTCCAAGTTCTACCCTCAGAAAGGTACCTACGAACTAGTCTAGTAAGTGAAGGGGAGTCCCCGTCGAAGACAATCCCATTGCGATGCTTCCATAGCTCCCAAAGAGCGAGAATGATGATAGCTCTCACATCCTTATCCGGCATTCCCTCAATAGCCTTGTTGAGCAGCCAGTCCGGCAGTGTGTCGTCCGGTGTAGGGGTCCATCCTGGCTTGCCCAACGCCGTGCAAATCTGGAACCAGAATCCTCTGGAGAAAGCACATTGCAGCATGATATGGTTCATTGTTTCCTCCTCTTGGTCGCAAAGTGGGCAAGTGTCCTGGTGCGGCATGCCCCTCCTGGCCAAACGATCGGAAGTCCAGCAGCGGTTGCGAATAGCAAGCCATAGGAAGAATCGGCATTGCAGGGGGGCACGGTTCTTCCATGTCAACGCGTCCGTCGGGGCTACCTCTCGACCCATGAACTTGGCCACGTACACTGAGCGGGCAGAATATCTCCCATTGCGCTCCCACGCCCAGGTGATCGTGTCCGGTACTCCCTCCCGGAGTTGCACCGCGTCCACACGAGTCCACAGCTCCATGAATTCCCTGATCGCCGGTCCGTCCATGTCAGGGCCAACCTAATGTGCCCGGGATCCGCTTGTTATCGCCTCACTGACATGGAGCCGCTTCCGAATGTGTTTAGGGATGCAGGGGTTGATGTTTGGGGCAATTTCCTCGATCCTAAGTCCATCAAGCCACCTGTCCTCCCAAAACAAAGCGTCACTGCCATCACCAATCGTCATGTGCATTGCCGCATTGCATAACTGTCTGGCTTCTTTCGGTATTGGCATTGTGAACTCGCTCCATGGCCTCGAGCTGTCGGTCCGAGCTAGCCACAGCCACCTGGCCTGCATGGTCGTGCTCATCCAATTTATATCCGGCATGCCTAGACCACCGACCCACTTAGGGGTACAGACCGCCGGCCATGCCACCGCACAGTTGCCCCCATTCGCTTCGGCTTTGCCACACAGAGGAATCCTCTTAGAATTTTGTTAATAGCCTTTATCGTCTTGGCCGAAAGCTCGAACGCCAACATAGCATGGATTGGCATCGCCGACAGGACAGACTTGACGAGGAGCAGCCGGCCGGTCTTCAGCAGAGCAGATGCACGCCATGTGGGCAGGCTTGCCGCGATGTGATCGACAAGTCCTTGGAGCTGCGTCGTGGATTGCCGGCGGATGGTCAACAGGAGGCCGAGGTACTTTATCGGGAACCGGCCAATGGAGCAACCAAGGATGTTCGTGACCATATCCATCTGTGCCTGCGAGCATCTGATCGGGAGGGCCGCACTTTTCGTCAGGTTGACGCGGAGCCCCGAGGCAGCAGCAAAAATATCTAGGATCAAAGAGCATGCCGGTAGGTCCATCCGATGTGGCTTGAGAAAGAGCATAACGTCATCCGCAAACATGGAGATTCTAGTCCGCATGCCTGATGGAGCTAAAGGCGTGAGCAGATGCATCTCTGAAGCTCGCTGAAAGAGACGGTGAAGCGGCTCCATGACCAATAGGAAGAGCATGGGCGAAATAGGGTTGCCTTGCCGTCGGCCACACTTTTGTAGATGGGCATACCCGGCACCCCATTTAGCATGATCCGTGTGGATGAAGTAGCAAGCAATCCACAAACCCACTGTATCCACCTTCGACCAAAGCCCATAGTATGCATAACCTCCAACAAGAACGGCCACTGAACCGAATCAAATGCTTTTGAGATGTCCAACTTGAGGAGCACCGCGGGGTCTCGCAGAGCATGGAGGCGTCGAGCAGTTCCTTGCACAAGCATGAAATTATCATGCAAATACCTTCCCTTGACAAAGGCACTTTGGTGCTTGCCCACCAAGAACGGGAGCTCATCCACTAGCCTGGTTGCCATTATATTGTCAAAGATCTTGATGACTCCGTGAACCATGCTAACCGGTCTAAAATCCCGCAGCTCATCCGCGCCATCGAACTTCGGCAGCAAAGAAACTAGGGCTTTGTTGATGGCAGGCATGCCCCGAGTGTCACCACGATAAAACACATCCAAAGCCCTCATCAAGTCCAACTTTATGATGCTCCAACAGCTAGCGAAGAACCTGTTGGTGAAGCCATCCGGACCCGGCGACTTGTCCGGTGACAAGGACTTAACCACTTTCTCCACCTCCTCCTCCATGAACGGCAGCTCCAGGTGAGATAGATCACGCGTAGGCAGCCCCAGGTCCTGAAGCCGTAGGGTTGCGCCTCGAGCCTCCACATGGCCCAACAAGTTCTCATAGTAGGAATCCACTTCAACAGCCATTCGATCATGGCCCGTGATCAGTTGCCCGTCCTTCCTTAGGGCGGTAATCATATTCTTCCGCTGTCTTTGCCTCGCGTGCCTGTAAAGAATTCAGTGCTGGCGTCGCCCTCTCTTAGGTGTAGAATCCTAGAGCGCTGTCGGGCGATGCCCCTCTCCAATGAGCAGAGGCCGAGAAGTTTCCTCTTGAGAGTTTTCCCTGAGCTGGAACTCCGCTGTCGAGAGCACTCTGTGGTCTGATGCACTGTCAAGTCTGTAGATGAGTTCCATTGCCATGGCAATGTGAAGCTTAATATTTCCAATCCAACGGTGGCTCCAACCTTGCAGCTTCCTAGCCGTGGCTCTAAGCTTTTTGTCGAGAACAACAAACGGGTTACCAGCAGAGGACACCGAGTGCCAAGCCGTGGCCACCGTGTCCATGAACCCCTCCGCACGCGGCCAAAAGGCTTCAAACTTGAAACGACGACCCACATAGAGATCAGCATGGAGGTCCAAGAGCATAGGGCAGTGGTCGGAGATCGAAGTACCAAGTGCTTTGAGAAAGCAATTCGGGTGTAAATCATCCCACTCATTGTTGTTGAACACATGATCAATTTTCTCCTTCGTGGCGTTTTCACGCTCATTAGACCAAGTGTACCTCCTGCCACTTAGGTATAGCTCCTTGAGCTCCAGCCACTTAGGTATAGCTCCTTGAGCTCCAACTGGTTCAAGGTGGTCCTAAAGCGGCCTAGCATCCGCCTGTTGATCAGGTCATTGCTCTTGTCTCTTTAAACTTGATCAAAGCTTGCAAAGTTTGATATAAATAGTTTTCTCTTTAAACTTGATCAAAGCTTGCAAAGTTTGATATACGCACATATCAGAGAGACCGTGAAAAACATATGCCCTTTTCCAGACACAGATGAAAGCGCTATCAACCCTCCCAGCAAAAGGACTTGCCCACAGCTTGCAAGTTTTTATCACTTATACTCCCTCCGTCTGGAAATACTCGTCATCAAAATGGATAGAAAGGGATGTATCTAGGCGTATTTTAGTTCTAAATACATCTCTTTTTATCCATTTTGATAACAAGTATTTTCGGACGGAGGGAGTATGTTCAAAGCCAAACTCCAAAGCTACAAGGCTCGCAATCTATCCTATGCAGCGATAATTGTCCTCTTTAAACTCTGTTTTTGCCTCTATCCCAGGAAAAGCACTGGCCAGTAATAAAGCATTTAGCAGGTCCATCAATTGGTTTCCCTCACAATTAAAACGATCACCGAACAATGCAAAACCTCAAATAAAGAAAAGATGATTTTGTTCGTATAGAAAATAAGTACATCAGTTTTCAATTTTTGTAACAATGTAACCGAGAGACGCCACACATATTACGAAAATCGATTGTACAGGTCCTGTGATCTCTCTCACATCAACATACAAACAAGGAACAAGCAGGCGGCAAAAACTCTGTCGTGCTGCTCTGTTTTTCCAAGGCCAGACACTTCCACAATGCTTTTACGAATGCCAGCTAGGGTAACAATAATTCTACAAAAGTCTGAGCCGTTGTTTCTAGCTGTGCACCTTGAAGCAACTCAATCGTGGGAACAGTTGGATCAGCTCGTCCCGGCTCCTCTTCTGTCGAACAAGGGTACTCGTCAATCAAACAATTCGTTTGCAGAAATGATACAGTAAAAAGTGATGGTAACTCGGACTAGAAAACCTATGAAATATTGAAGGATAGGGTTGTCTGCACAATAACTATCCTTTATTTACTTTTGAGTTTGATTTTTTTATTTCCCCCAGTCAGCTTACTCATCCTCTTAAAAGGAGTTTAATGTCTACGAGATGGGAGTGTTTGGCAACAGGATTATCTACAACTTCATATCATGGTCGTTAGTTATGCAAAGACCAAAATACCGTTGTTATTTTTTTTACCTCTTATACACGTTAGTGCCTGGATCACATGAACCAAATTAGCAGGTTCTCACATGAGCACATAATATTTCAGTGCCATGGAAGCGAACTGAATGGGCTTTACCCTAAACAAATCACATGAACAGCTTCAACGTGCTATTTGCCGCGAGCCATCTCCAATGAACTACAATTTCTACAAGCTAATTCAATTAGAACCGCGGTTTGGTACAAGGCACCACCAAGGAAGTAATCTGAGATAGCTAGAATCAATCCCTCCATGCCATGAATAATTATTATCAGTTAGAAGCACTGAATGCTCAGACGCAAATTGAAAAGCTTTGACCTGCAGACCAACTGATATCGCTGCGAGGCAATACTACTTGCCATACTAAGATTAGATGAACAGGGATTTCACAAACTCGCAACTCAATCATGAGATGGATAAGCCGCTCCCTAGACAACTCACAGTAGGAAAACCAGATCTAGACAAAAAAAATCAAGAACATGAGAATTCGCTGGATCGTCCATTGGCTCCTAGATCCACCACCACCTCATACCGCGGAGCTCACAGCAAACCCCAGAGTTCATCGGGTGGAGGTGAAGGCCAGCGAGGAGATCTGCAGGTCAGCGTAGTGTCTCCAAGCCTGTCGAGACTCGAGAGTGGAAGACAACAGTGGGGAGATCTGCAGGTCGATGCAACGATCTTCTAGGCGCCACCTCAGGATGAATCTGGTGGATGAGGCGGTTGCCGCTGAGGATGTGGAGGATGACAAAGACAGCAAGAAAGAAGTGGAGAAGGGTTGGGCAACGAGCTAGGCACCAAATGATCTTAGGGAGAAATGCTCGGTTGGTGTGGGGGGTTTTGTCTAGTGGCATTCGGTGGGTAATTTACTCTCAAGTTCAGGGGCGGACTTATAACTGGAGGTGCAGAAAAGAGGTGGAGCAACGTCTTTGCATCTTCACTGAAATGCACTACAGTCTAGAGGCCCGTTCAGCTTAACTCCACCAAAAATATGGAGTTTGGGTGTTTGGCATGACTTCACCTGCTCCCAGCACAGAATCTATCAAGTAGAGAGCTGTCCCAAACACACCCTAAGATTAACCATCAAGCCTATCGCCTAATGTCATTCAGACAGCACAAGGCATATGAGCTAATTAGAAACATGATGTAGAAAATGCAGAAAGAAACTAAATTCTAGTTCTTTTACTAAACTGTACGTTGCTTGGCAGGAATGGATACAGCCAGATAAGGTTTCTCTTATTTGTACGGTCATGGCTTGTGCCATAATCCAATTGGATAATTAACATTATTTTGAATTTAATGGTGTTATGGCAAGCAGAGCTTTGACTTGAAAGCAGAGGACTGGTTGAGGGAAATTACTTTAAATTAGAGCAATAGGTTTCAAGTCCTCACCTTAATACCGGTACAGCCATTTACATCCAGAGTCGTGAGGCTATTTGAACAGGATTTTGACAAAGCCTCGAGGCAGGCATCAGTTACTCCAAGTATTCCAAATAAACTACATACACAAAACAGAATGTGCATAAGCCACAACAAATGCACTATCTTTAGAACAAAATAACCACACATTACCTTAGTAGTTCAAGGGACCGACAACCTTGTGCGATAGCTACCACCCCAACATCAGTAACACGTACGCACCTGTGAGTAGTGATTCCAGAGATAAAACACAGCAACTTCAATTCTTAATTTATTTAGAGAAAGTAAAGTTTGCTCCTGTATTACCAAGATAAATTGAGATATGTCAAACTTCCGCATCTTGATATACTGCTAAGACCGTCGTCAGTTAGGTTCTGGGAACCCTGAATTAGTGAACAAAATAGTTTGATAGTTCAAAATTCGAAGTAGATTTAATAAATAGTTACCTGGGCCCCACATAAGTCTAGAAATGTGAGGTTGGCTAAATATCCAATTTTTGTATAAGCCTTGTCAGTAAAACTGCATGATGTGAAGTAGATTGTTAGATGCTCAAGTTCACTGCAACACAGAATTATCTATCTCAGATATTTTTAATATTACCTTGAAAGGGCATACATGTTCAAGCTTTCAAGAGCAGAGCATTTCTCAAGAACTTTTTGCAATGCATCATCAGTCAACTTAATGCACCTATAAATTCAACACACAGGATATTTAGGTGTGCAAATTGTGTTTCCTGCCCAAGCTCGCCAAGGTTGTAGTAGATGAATGTTCAGAATGAAATGAAAGATGTGGTACTGGCATCTAATCGTTGCTGAAACTACTTCAGTTTTTGAAAACGGAAATCGGGGGCCAATCCCATTACTCAAAAAAAAAATCTAATCGTACCTGGTTATGTCCAACTTCTGTAGTCCTTGATAATTATCGGCAACTAGCTGTATTCCTCTATCTGAGATATTCTGTGTACATGTAATATATATCCAATCAGTGGGATAAAAAGCCACGAGAAAGTAGAGGTGGACATGTAAGATGCAATCTACTAATGCTTCATTATCACCCTGTTATGCTCAGCCCAACACTCCCAGTCAAGATGGGTGATAGATATCGTTCGCATCTTTTGTTACAAGCTAAATTATGTTCCTTGACTCCAAAACCCTTAGTTAGACCACCTGCTACTTGATTCCCTGATATTACATGATTTAATTGAATTATACCATCATATAACTTCTCCTTAATAAATAAAGGATCTATCTCCACATACTTGGTTCTGTCGTGTTGGATCGGGTTACTGGTTATGCTTATAGCTGATTTATTATTACACCACACCTTAAAAGGACCTTTTCCCAGCACCTTCATTCTGATAGAGGATTTCTACCCATAATATTTCACCAAGTCCTAGTGACATAGCTCTATACTCTGCTTTGGCCATTGATTTGGACACAACTAATTGCTGTTTGATTCACCATGACACCATGTTTCCCTCCACCAATGCACAATAGCCTAAAGCTGATCTTCTGTCATCAAGACAACTCGCCCAATCGGCATCGCAATAACCATCCATATTAAGATGGCCATTCTTCTTAAACCCCTTCCCAGGACTGCATTTTACATACCGCAAAATAGGCTATACTGCATCCATATGTTCACTCCTAGGATCAAGCATGTATCTGCCTACCACAATTGCGGCATAGGCAATGCCAGGTCTTATATGCCTTAAGTATAGGAGGCCCCCAACAAATCTGGAATCTCTTAGTACATTCTAAG
Source organism: Triticum urartu (assembly GCF_003073215.2). Taxonomy (NCBI): domain Eukaryota; kingdom Viridiplantae; phylum Streptophyta; class Magnoliopsida; order Poales; family Poaceae; genus Triticum; species Triticum urartu. The sequence goes on from NC_053024.1 coordinate 36,020,800, forward strand.
AGATTTGCAGATTCCAAGGTCGATTCTATAGTTCCAACAAGTAAGCATGAAACAGGAATGTAATAAATATATCCTCCTGATTCGAGTAAAAGATTAATGTTGCAGATTCCAAAAGAAAATAATAAAGAGAGCACCACCTATCTATAATATTTTGTATTGATTGCATAAATTTAGAATTAACTGCTTAGATTGGCACAACCATAGACAGCCTCATCGTTAGATAAACTGGAAACACTGTCAGCTGAAAAAACATGGTAGAGTAACAATACCTTACAGCCACTCAGATTCAAGTCGATTATCTGCTTGCAGTTCTTCACAATATGTTCAATGCTTGCGTCTGTCAATCTGACCACCCACCCAAAGTCCCATGATTAGAAGTGCAAGTTATGTAAAGTAAAAGGAAACCTACAGCAAGCGATGTACCCAACAATCCAATAGATCGACAGGGCCTGAAGATTAGGACAAAGACTGGTAGCAGCTCCAATCCCTTTATCTGAGATCTTCTGACATGCATTTAGGTTCAGGAGCTCCAACTCTTCTAGTAAGATAGCACCCTGTAAATAATCGCATGTCAAACCAGCTGCAGCTTCTAGTCATAGATAGTACTAGAAATTATGTAATAAAAGGTACAAAGCAGAGAAAATTCCACCGTTTCTTTCAGATGGAGAAAATGCCGGTCCTCGATATCTTGAGCGAATTCAAGGTTCACGACTTTGAGATGACGGTACCTTGCCTACACAAGAACGGAACAGCAGCCCATGTCACAAAATTGCTAGTCAGATCAGACAGGAATGAAATTTGGAATTGTAACAGTGTACTACTACAGTATGTACGGCAAGAGTTGGTCGATGTTATACTCGGTAAATATACAAGGAATGACCATAGAAATAGAATAAAATGTTGTCTGGAAGACTTGGGGAATGGGATTGTGATGATGATGATGATAACCAGTGAAAGCGCGGAAATGAGCCGCTCGCCAGCTTTCTTCGTCTCGTGCAGGTCGAGTACCTGAGAAGTATATCAATTTGGTAATGGTGAGAGAGACGTTTGTGCATCGTAGGCTAGAGAAGTTATACTGAATCGAGAAATCATGCGTCAAGCATCAAATAAACTTCTTTTCCGCCCAAATCGGGAGCGCGCAGCGAAGGGGAGATTGCTATCCCTGCGAGAGAAAGCGAGGCAGAAGGAGATGGCCGAGGCGGCTGGATGGATGTGGTACGATACGCACCTCCCAGAGCTTGGGGTTGGCGGCGAGGGCGCGGTGGCACCAGGGGCTGACGGAGAGCAGGGCGCAGGCGTCGCGCTGGGGGAGGCGCGGGCTCACCAGCTCCATCACCCGGGGGACGGTCTCCCGGCACCACGCCTCGTCGGCCGCCGCCGCCGCCGCCGCCATCGCCGAGGTTCGCTGAGGCTGCGGGGAGGGGAGGGGAGGGCGTGATTTTTTTTATTTCTTTATTAGAAGACTGGGCAAGCAAATTTCTCCTTGCCCGGAACGTGAGGCACGAGAGGCCCACAAAGGGTTTATACGTCCACACTCGGGCCTTCGGGAGCCGAGTCATTTGAGTCTTGGGATGGGCTGCGAGCTTGTCACTTCACGCGCTCTCAACGGTCATCATGTGTCACGCTCTAAACGCTTCATTTAGATTATGTTTCCAGTTTTATTTTTCTGTATGCATTTTTGGTTTTTAGATGATTTTTTTGTTTTTTCAGCTTCTAGATTTTCCTCTGGTTTTTTCCTTAGCTTTTGAGTCGAAAAAATTGTGTGAAAAACCGCGGTTTCTTTTTTCCTTTCGTGAGAGACACGGCCGTGCCTGTCAAAAAGGAAAAAAGAATGTATTTTTTCCTTCCGCGACAGGTACGGCTGTGCCTTTCAAAAAGAGAAAAATGTATTTTTTTTCCTTTTCCGAGAAGCACAATTTTACTTCTCGTGGAGGCATGAATTTGCTTCCGCGAGAGGTACGTTCATGCTCTCAAAAAGAGAAAAAAAACACACGTTTTATTCCTTCCGCGAGAGGCACGTATTTACTTCTCATGGAAGACTCGGATTTGCTTCCGTCAGAGGCATGCCCGAGTCTCTCGGTAAGGGGGAAAACATGTTTTTTTTCTTCCGCGAGAGGGATGGCCATGCCTCTCGAAAAAGAGAGAAAAAATGTTTTCTATTCTTTTTCTTTCCGTGAGAGGTACGGATTTGCTTCTGCGAGAGGCACGGCCGTGCCTCTCTGAAAAGGGAAAAAAAATTCTTTTTTTCCTTCCGTGAGAGGCAGGGACTTACTTCTCGTGGAAGTACGGATTTGCTTTCTTGAGAGGCATGCCTGTCAGAAAGGAAAAAATACGTGCTTCCGGTTCGATTTTTTCATGAAAAAAAATCGTCAAAACCTATTAACATTGGATCTAATTTTGAAAATCTCGACGCAAGGAATCTAATGGTGAAAACCGTTCGAGATTAAAATACGCGGTTTCAGAGATAAAACATTTTGAATAAACAAATCTATGAAAAAAGAAAAAAAGAACTCCTATATTGTGACAATATGCGCCACTTGTCGCAACCTTAGTTGGGCTCGAACTGACCGACTTCTTGTTTGAGCTGCATTTTTCCTCTGCTACAAGAGTTCGTATGTAACTTTTTGCGAACGGTCTGGACATGCATAAATACTAGATCTGGACATTCATATATACCCATATATGATCCTGACTAGTATAATTTTGGGTTTGTTTAAGTCTCAGTCGACTTAGACTTCGCGAAGTCTCAATCAGCTGATGTCACTTAAGGTAGATTAGGCCCATTTCTTGACTTGGTCTAATGGGCTGTATCAGCCTGATTTCTGGGCTTTTATTGTTCCTTCTTATTTGTTTGTTTTCTTTGTTTGTGTATTTTGGACTGGGATATTCCCTTGTTTGTTTGTTTTATACACACACAGAAAAGGGTATTGAACAAAATAGTACAGGCCCAGGATAGAGACAAAAATGTACAGGACAAGTGCTTTTGGCCAGCGATTTTTCATTGTCTTGTGATTTTTCTGGGCGCTACTTCTTGAAGCACGCCACAACATATCGTTAGGTCTTTGTACGATTTTCCCGCTTCTAGTTTTCTGTTCCTTTTTGCTTTTTTATTTTCATTTTTCTCTTGTTTGCATTTTTCTTTATTTTTCATTTTCAGTTCCATGTTCACTAAAAAAGAAAAGGAAGCACTTGCCTGCATTTGTCGTGATATTTTAGGAAAAAGTGTTTCTGTATTTCAAAAATCTTCATCTTGTATTAAAAAACTCATTGTGTAATTGCAAAACAATGTTCAATAAGATTTTAAAAATTCTCTATATATTTAAAAATATATTTAAAATTGTTTAATGTGTATTTGAAAAATAATAAAAGTGTAGAGAGCGGCTAGTTGCAAGCCTAGTGTCAGATATGCAACTGCCTACCCCTCCTCTCCCGCCTCCCACTGACAAAAAATAGGTCGGTTGTGGTTGGGTGTGTGGACATGTAGTTGCATTCAAAGGAGACACTTTCAGTTGCAAGCCTAGTGTCAAAAATGCAACTACCCCCTCTCTCGTCGCCTCCCGACAAAAACACAAAGCCAATTGCAGTCGGAAGGGAGCCATGCTGTTGCGGTCGAGGGCCACACTTGTAGTTGCAAGCCTAGTGTCGAGCATGCAACTGCCCCTTCCTCTTCCATCAGCCTCCAACGAAAACACATGGCCGATTGTAGTCGGGAGGGAGACATAAAATTGCAGTTGAGGACGACACTTGTAGTTCCAAGCCTAGTGTCGGGCATGCAACCGCCCCTCTCTCCCACTGCCATCGACAAAACAAAATGTAAGTTGCAGTCGGGTGTGTCGACATGCAATTGCAAGTGTTGCATGCCTAGTGCCAGACATGCAACCCCCTCCCGTCTCCACCGACCATTGACAAAGCAAAAGATCAGTTGCAATCGACTGTGTAGGTATGCAATTGTAGCTAAGAACGCCACTTGCAATTGCAAGCCTAGTGTTGGGCTTGCAACTACTCTCCCCCTTTCCTGCTGCCCACCGACCCAAAAAAGGTTGGTTGCAGTTGGGCTTGTAGGCATGCAACTGCATTCTAGGGCGACACTTGCAGTTGCAACCTTAGTGTCAGACATGCAACTACCCTCTATCCCGCCACCCACCAACAAAACAACAAGGTCAATTGCGATTGGGTGTGTGGACATGTAGTTATAGTCGAGTGTGACACTAACAGTTGCAAGCCTAGTGTCAGACTTGCAACAACCCTCACCTCTTCCTCCACCCTCTAAAAAATAGAAGGCCATTTGCAATCGAGGTGAAGTCATGCAATTGCAGTCGAGAGCATCACTTGCAGTTGTAAGCCTATTGTCGAGCATGCAACTACCCCCAACTCTCCTGCCAGGCTCCTGACAAAAACACAAGGCCAATTGCAGTCGGGAGGAAGATATGCAATTGTAGCCAAGGACGACACTGGTAGTTGGAAGCCTGGTGTCGGACATGCAACCCCCCACCCTCTCCCTCTGCCCACCGATAAAACAAAATTTCAGTTGCAGTCGGGTGTGTCGGCATGCAATTCCTGATAAGGCGACACTTGCAGTTGCATGCTTAATGCCATACATGCAACTGCCCCCATCTCCCACCGATCATTGAGAAAGGAAAATATCAGTTGCAATTGCGTGTGTAGGCATGCAATTGCAGACATGGACAACACTTGAAGTTGCAATCTTTATCGATTACTTGGACCAATTATAGAAAGAAGACAGTAGCTGAGTGAGTTTTATGGATCTAGTTTATGAGCGGCTTAACTAGAAAAGCAAGCAGAAGGAATAGAAGAATGAAATGCAGTTCCTACTGTCGGGCATGCAACTGCCCTCCATCCTTCCTCGCCGCACATCGACCAAAAAAAGTGTTGGTTGCAGTTGCGTGTGTAGGCATGCAGTTTCAGTCTAGGAGACACTAGCAGCTACAACCCTAGTATTGGACATGCAACTACCCTCCTTCTCGTCGCCCACCAACAAAACAAAAAAGGGCGGCTGTAGTAGGGTGGGTAGGCATGCAGTTACAGTGCGACACTTGCAATTGCAATCCTAGTGTCGGACTTGCAACTGCCCTCTCCTCTTCCTCCGCCCTCCGACAAAAATACAAGGCCAGTTGCAGTCGGGAGGGAGACGTGCAATTACTGTCTAGGGAGACACTTGCAGTCGCAAAAGCCTAGTGTCGGACATGCAAGTGCCTCTCCCTCCCTTTCCCATCGTGTAAACAACCCCTTTCATTGCATGTCATAACCTATTTTGTTTAACACACACCAAACAAAAGTTAATAAAAAAGAGGGTGGTATCGTGAGGAAACAAATAAGAAACACAAGGATCAAAAAATAAAAAATGGAAAAAAGGATGCTGAGTTACCTTGTGTATTTGAACTCCTCCCATACATACATGCTGAATAACACACACCACACATACATATTTCATACAATAGCTAATGATTAAGTAGGAAACATGCATGCTAAATGTAAATAACCGCGGGCTTCAAAAATGGCCCAAAAATAATGACAAAAAAACAAAAACAACGAAGAAAAAAATTGGGGCAATCGTGTGGCTAGAAATATTCAACTGGTATGCTAAAATATTAAAAAAAATACATCACAAAATACTACAAAATAAAAATAACGACACGCTGGAAATTTGCTTAGCTCACGTTGCACATTGAAAAAGATAGGGCAACTAGAGAATAAAAAAAGAAGTTAAAAGCGAAAACAAGAATAAAGAAGCAATTATAGATATATTTTTATACAGATAGATAATATTTTTAGTAGATACATAAAATTATGAACAAAAAAATAGAAATAGAAGTGAAATAAACACATATATTAGGCAACAACAACAAAAACACATATTTTCGAGTAAAAAAGATGGCCACTTGCACACAAGGAAAAACAACCATATACTACAAAGAGAGTACGGAGAGAGGAGTTTATCTGACAGTACCCCTTCCGCTCCCTAATTCACGGACAGTAACTGTGGCAGCTTCCTTTCTCCCTCTTCAATCGTAAAAGTTTGCAAAAGAAAGAAAAGAATAGAAGGCAAACAACGAAAAAGGCCCGAACACCTGCACAGCCCACGGGCAAACCCCAGCCCCTGTCACAACGAAAAGAGTCCAGAACAAACAACGAAACAGACAGAAAAAACAGGCCAGAGTCATGCTTTAACATGCCTAACTCAGACAAAGACACTGGAGCTGCGCGAATCTTAAAGCAACAACGATCCAAAGGGAGGTTGGAATCTCTTTATACTGAAATCGGAACAATTTAGAGCTCTAGAATAATTTTACTAAAAATATGCTACTTGTGTTATATTGCTATATGGGATTAAATCTTGCCCAATGCAATGGGAGATAACGAGCATAACGCATCAACGCATGGTTAATAGAAGATGTACGCAATTGTTTTTTTTTCACAGTAAGTTTTTTTTCACTATTTTTGAAAACAATTGATGAACAAATAAAGGTTCACCATTTAAATAATTGTTCATGGAAATTTTAAATAAAATATGTGTACCCTAAATATGGTTCACTAAATATTCACCGTCTAAAAATTGCGCATGGCATTTGAAGAAAGTTTTTCTTACCATTTAAAAGTGTTCACAGGTCTACAAAATTGATCACGACAATATTCAAGAATGCTCACGTGTTTATAAAACTTGCTCACAAAAATATTTAAAATGTTCATGAAATGCAAAAGAGATTGTGCATTCAATTTTTTAAAACATGTTTGTGGCATATGATTTTTGTTCACCATGTATGAAAAAATGTTCACTGTGTATTTACAAAATGTTTGTCATATAATTAAAAATTGTTCAACATATATCAGAAAATGATCAATGCACATTCAAAAAATGTTGTGTATTGAAACGTCGACATTTATTAAAAAATAATCAATGTGTACCTAAAAAAGTACATATATTAAAAAATTCAACATGTATTCAAAAAATGCTCAACGTGTATTTGAGAAACATAAGATGAAAAAGGACAAGAAAATGAAATGGGAAAAGGGAAAAGCGAGCAAAAAAATATATGATAAAATGGGTTAAAAAATTCTGAAAATAAATAAAAGACATAAACCTTTCCAAAAGCATGTCGAAGTTTGAAATATCGCACCGAATATTATCCACCTCGCTAATGACAGACAGCCCGTATGGCATCGCCATTGGCGTGCGCTCGCTCGTTCGCGATCACAATAGGTGGTATGTAACAGTTATGGGCGGATGTTGGGGTGTGGACTATACCATGGCCCATTACTTTAAACTAGCGTGGAAGAAGTGCGGCGCATGCCGCGTTCATGAATGGTTATGTCTGTATTTTGCCAAAACAAGCCAGTCCATCTGTATTTTGCCGAAATAAGCCAGAAAACAACATGTATCACGTGAGAAAATAAAACAAAAGGGAGAACATGAATTCTATCTTTACCCTATTATCCTGTAGGCACGTAATAAACATTAAATGATTTAACAAATTAAGTAAACTGGCTGGCCTATTAATGTTTTTTTCATAAGCACATATTTTCCTCTTTCGTATGTAAAAAAGTGATGGGCGCCGTAGACCATGGCAAGAAAATGGCTATTCTTCTTGCGTAGGTGAACGCACCAAGGGGGAAGGAGTCTTAGTTTATTTAGGGATTTTCTTTGGTATTTCTTTTGGATTGTTGTGCACGTGAATGCATGGTGTTGATTTACTGTTTTTATTGTTCCAGATTATTCGGGTGTATTGTTCTCGTGTCACATCCCTAGTTCTGGTTTGCTCTGGGCTAGCTAGTCATGTGTTGCATCATGTTTAAATTGCTTTTAAACTTGAAATGGGGATGACAAACCCTAGCACCAAAATTAAGTCAAATAGGTTCAATTAAAAACATTTTCAAGAACCCAAAATGCTCTTTAGAAAAGTTCATCATTTTTGAATTGGTCTAGAACCTCTGATAAAAATGGTGCACATTTTTCTAGGACAATTTGGATTTTTGAATTAATCCATAAGTATTTGAATTTGGACATTTAAATCTTATAAATATTTTTAATTGTCCAAATAATCCTGAAAGTACTTGAGGGCTGTTGGGAAATATTTCAAAGGTGCCTAAAATTATTTCCAGGATTTTACCAAGTGGTTTAGTATTTTTACTAAACCAAAAACAACAGAAATGAAAATAGAAAATAGAAACTAAGAAAAGACAGAAACCTCACCTGGGCCTTACCTGGCAGAAGAGGCCCAGCCCACCAAGGGCTGAGTGGTCTTCTTCCTCCTGCCAGGAGGACAGACAGGTGCGTGGCGTGCGCGCCGACGACGCCTTGCCACCTCCTGCTTCAGCCGCGCAACCCCGACCCCTCCAGACGTGCCACGGAGACGCCCATCTTCCCCTCTTCCATTTCCCCCTTTCTCTGGTCGCCTCCCCTTCTCTGTTCCTCGTGCGCGCAACCACCGAGCGCCTCGCAGCGCGCCGACGAGCTCCAGCACAGCCACCGTGCACGCCTCGCCTCGCCGTTCGGTCCCCTAGCTCCGCCTCGACGCCGTGGAGCCGCACGCTAAAGAACGCGACCGTGGGAGCCCCTGCAACGCCGCCTGCATCGCCTTCTTCTCCCTCCGGCCGCCGAGATCGCCGGCAATGCCACGACGCCGTCCGTGCTTCCCCGAGCCCACTTCGACGCCCCCTACAACCGCCGTGAGCCACTACACCGAACCCCTCTCTCCCGGTGCTCGTTTGCCCCCTCTGGCTGTCGCTTTCGTCAAGCCCGAGACCTTACTGTCGCCGGCCATGGCGCCACCGCAGCTAGTGATGCCATAGCTCGCGCTTGAGCGTGTCCCCGTGTTCAGTACTTCCCCAGGAGCACATAGCACCCATCAGTTCCTCCCCTAGTGCACCGTAGCGTCTAGTCGGTCGGCGCCCGAGCTCCGGCCGCCGCTGTTGAGGTCGCCGCCGCCGTTTCCGGCCACCGCAGCCGCTGACTTTGGTCCCATTGGATGCGGAAGAGCGCCAGCTACGCATAGAGCCTCTCCGCCGCTTGTTTGGTCATCGGACGGCAAAACCTGATGCCCTCTGCCGCGTCTGTCGACGCCGGCGTCGAGCCGTGGACCAAGTTCGGTAGGTTTGAACCACTGACCAGAGGATTGACCTCCCCTGGCTGACTGGCGTGTGGGCCAGGCCCCTTTTTTAAATTAGTGTTAGATTTAGTTAGTACTAATTAACTTAGTTAAGTAGATTAGACACTAACATGCGGGCCCAGGCTCTAGTTAACTTAGGTTAGTTAGTTAGTCACTGACCAGTGGGCCCCACTGGTCAGGTTTGACCTGGACCGGCCCTGTTGACCTGCTGACGTCATAATGACGCAGTGCTGACGCAATAAGCTATTTTCTGGGTTTAATTTAATCCAGGAAATTCCAGAAATGTTTTAAACTTCTAAAAATCATATAAAATCAACCGTAGCTCAGAATGAAATAAATTATATATGAAAAATTATCAGAAAAATTCAAGGAATCCATCTGTACCATTTTCATGCATGTTTGAGCAAGTTAACCTCACTATTTAGGATGAAACATGATTAGGGAAAATTTCATAATAGGTTTGGAGTTGGAATTTGATATAGTTTTGAATTCCACTTCAATTAAAATGACTTTCTGTTGCATTAGCCCAAAACACATTCATATTGCCATGTCATAGCATGCATCATATTGTTGCATATCGCCATGTGTTGATTGTGTTCTTTCTCAGTTGCCGGTGTTTGTCCCCCCTCAGTAGACATTGATCCAGCGATGAATTCGATGACACCGATGAAGAGCTATACTATCTTCAGAAGTGCCAGGCAAGCAAAACCCCCCTTGTTCATTCCGATACAATCCCACTCTCTCGCTCCTGCTCTCTTTTACTGCATTAGGACAACAACGTTTCAACTGTTACATGCTGCGGTAGCTGAACCCCTTTTCCTCTGCATGACCTGTCATTGCCACAGTAAATAGATGAAACCCACTAGCATGAGTAGGAGTTGTTTGAGCCCTGATGTGCCTACTCATTCATGCTTGTTTGTCATGCCTGCTACTGCTTAGAGTTGAGTCAGGTCTGATTCATCGGGGATGAATTGGAATGGTGTTGAACATGTCCTACTATGTGTGAACACGATTTGGTAAAGGTAGCGGTGAGAGGCCATGTAGGAGTACATGGTGGGTTGTCTCATTGCAGCCGTCCTCAGGAACTGAGTTCTGTGTTTGGTGATCCATGCACAGTTACTACCACATATTGGAATGCTTAAGTGCCCCTCTCGACTTATTAATCAACCTGATCTCTGTCCAGGAGTTGCAACTAGTTTCTGGTGTTTGTAGGTAGTGTTAGTAGTCTACCAAGTGGCACCCGGTATAGGTGGGCTTGGGACAGACTAGGCACAATGGCACGGTGTACCAAGTGGCACCCGGATGGTGGGCTTGGGAACCCTGCACATATAGTTTGGGGCCGTGAGCGATACCCCGGCCGGATCTCCTTGCGGATGGAACCCGAATAGGCAATAAACCTGGACGAGAGACTTGTTGGTTAGTCAGGTCATGGCCGACTCCCTCGCCAGGCTTCCGCTTGAAGGTTGCCGAGATACACGATGTGTACATGGTGGTAAGTGGCGAGAGCGTGCGTGAAGAAGTACACCCCTGCAGGGTTATCATTATCTATTCGAATAGCCGGATTCCTCGGATATGGAAATTTGGAACCCTTGCATAGTTCATAGACAAGTGAAAGTGGATACTCTAAAATGCTCAACATAAGTGTGAGTGCTATGGATGGCGTTATCGCAGGGAGACGGGAGCGGATCCATAGTGGTGTATTGGTATGGTGAATTTGTGGACTCGTGTGCGCCACCTCAAAAGAGTTACTTGCAGTCGTAGTTCATGTTAGCCACTGAGTCAAAGCTGGCTTGCTGCAGTTAAACTCGACCACCCCTTTGTTGATACCGATGCATATGTAGTTAGTTCTGATGTAAGTCTTGTTGGGTACATTTGTACTCACGTTTGCTTATTTTATGTTTTGCAGAGAGATTTCAGTCTCGCTAGTAGTTCCACGTGGACTTCGACGTTTAGCTTGTTACCTCAGCTACGATGTTATACCCTTGGGAGGGTCTTGTAGATAGGAAGGCTTCTGAGCCTTCTTCATTTGTAGTTGTCTGTACTCAGACAAGTTAAGCTTCCGCATGTGCTTGTTTCTTGTATGCTCTGTATGTTGGGTCATGAGACCATGTTTGTAATATCTCGCTCCTTGGAGCCTAATGAATAAATACTTGAGTCGTAGAGTTATGTTGTGATGCCATGTTGTATTTACACATATCGAGCATATTGTGTGTATGATTGAAATGCTTGGTATGTGTGGGATCCGACAACCTAGTTGTTTATCCTTAGTAGCCTCTCTTATGGGGAAATGTAGTTTTGTGCTTCCATGAGCCATAGTAGTCCGCTACAGCTCGGTTCACCTAAGTCCTGCTAGCCCAGCACTACTGCTCCGGAACACTTGACTGGCCGGCATGTGATTCACTTCGTTCCTATGTCTGTTCCTTCGGGGAAATGTCACGCGGTGACATCCGGAGTCCTGCCTAGCCTGCTATAGCCCGGTTCACCGGAGTCCTATTAGCCCAGTGCTACAGCCCGGATTCGCACGCTGCTGACCGACATGCTCGATGTTGATTCATGTATGCATGTCCCTGTAAGTTAGTGCCACTTTGGGTTCACGACTAGTCATGTCGGCCCGGGTTCTCTTTCATATGGATGCTAGCGACACTATCATATATGTGAGCCAAAAGGCGCAAACGGTTCCGGGCCATGGTAAGGCGGCACCCGTGGGAATACTGTGCGTGAGGCCGCAAAGTGATATGAGGTGTTACCGGCTAGATCGATGTGACTTGGAATCGGGGTCCTGGCATCTCGATTATAATTCAGGTATTGTTTTGGTTTATAGTTCGGATGGGTTAATATTTTCGGTTTATTCAGATGTCGTTCCGTGTCACTGGTTTTCTGTTTGTTCGAGGGAGGAGTTTTTTCTTTTATTTCTTCTAGATAACTGTTCATGAGAATGCATATTGTTGATTTACCGTGTTTGTTGTTTCGGTTTATTCGGGTGTATTGTTCTAGGTTACAATTAAGTTACTGTTTCGACTTATGGTTCAGATGCGTTAGTTTTTTCAGTTTATTCAGGTGTTGTTCCGTTTCACTGGTTTTATTATTCCGGGCTATTCGGATTTGCTTTCGGTTTAATTGGATTATCATTTCGGTTAGCAGTTCTGGGTTTATTCATGATTTTATCTGGGTAATTGTTGGTGCACTATTCACTGATGTCGCAGTGTAAAAAAAGTAATTGGTCAATAACTTAAAATTATGTTCCTCATGGTTACTGTTCATGAAAATATACTGTTTCGGTCTATTGTTTTGTGCCTCGGCAACACCATCACCGGAAAAGTTAGGGAGACGATTGAGGCGACTCTGCATCGGTACATCGATGGAGAGAAATGATGTGTAGAAAATCCTAATAACTCTCCATATATGGACGTGATGGCGTAGGAGGGAGAGAGAAATGATGTGTAAAAAATCCTAATTTTTCTTTTTGAACATGTATTTTTTTCTTGGATCACTGTTCACAGAATGTACTGTTCATTAGTGGGTGTTGTTCATACATATCTACTGTTCGTTGGTACTGTTCGCTATTGACCACGTAAATGAACAATAGAAGTGCAAAAAAGAGTCTGAAAAATAAGAAAAAGGAAATGCTTCCCGCTTTAGTATAGTAACTTATTAGTACATGGCCCCGTTCAACATGGAGATGTTTCACAGTGCAAGCCCAATAGATTTGAAATTTTGATGTTTATTTCCTCTAATTCACGTCTGCGCCTAGGCCCGTCTACATCTGATGAAAAGTAAATTCAAAAAAAAATAGTAGAATAATAAAAAAAAATCTGATTTTTGTTTGGCATTAAAGCTGCTCAGGAGTACAAGGAACATGCAAATTTTTGCACTGTTGGGACATTTGAGGACCTCTAGGAAAAACAATCGGGTCCAAATAGTGTTCTTTCTCAAAGTTTCTTTCAGAATCAATTTTTGTCTATTTTGCTACGACGTCCTCAAATGTTTAAACTCCATGCATTTTGCACGCACAAAACGCATTCGAGCGTCTTGGATGAAAAAAGTTTCAACTTTTTGTATTTTATTTAATTTACTGTTCATACCTAGGTGGAGATGCACCTTGGCACTGAATCCTTGGTACTTTTTTTTTCTTGTTTTCTATTTTTGAATGAGATAAATACAACATAGGAAAGCCAACGTCACTCTCAATCGACAGCGATTTAACAAAACAGAAAAACATAGTGGACAGAGTGATACCGAAAAGAGAGCTAGCAGCAACCCATTTCGGGGTGTATCTTTATCGTAAACTAATCTTCAAAATTCCGTTAGCCATTGTTAACTTGTTCATGCTTACTATAAAGTGGCGCCATCTGCAGGTTTTCTGGATTCTCAGCTGAGCCTGAGCGATACAAAGATCCCTTAATTATTTACTGTGAGGCAATTTCCTGAATTCTCAGCTGCAGAACATAGGTTAGCCTGGGTACCAGAGGATCCGAATCAACAGACCACTATTTGCTTGCACATCCAAGGACTTGAAGCACAACAACGAAAAGGGAGAACATCCAATTAATGATTTAAAAGTAGAAGTTGATTTTTTAATACATAGTTAAAGATCTAGTCTCCGCTCGCCTTTCTTGTTTCTGAACAATTTGAAAACATTATTAATATCCAAATTGATAATATTAGTTAGTGAACCACAAATCAATTGCGAAGAGTGATCCGAGCTGCAACTGCTATCTTCACCGCCTTCCAGTGGCTACGCCAAGTAATAATGGTCCCAAATGTGTAGTGCCCTGCAGCTTCCACACGGGCTACAACTTGGGCTTTGAACGTCCGGACTTTTACACCAGCACCAGCCTTATGTGTAGTGCCCTGTAGCTTCCACACGGGCTACAACTTGGCTTTGAACGTCCGGACTTTTACAACAGCACCAGCCTCGACCTCCATCTTGACTTCAGCCGGGTTCGGCACCTCGACTTGGTAGTTGGTACACAGAGTCAACCTGGCCAACATTGGTCACCGTCTTTGACATGGTGACCGGACGCCTTAGGCCGGGGACCAGGACCGTGATGGAGGATAGGTTCGATTGGTATTCGCCATCGTCCATTTTGGCGAACCTTCCTTGCATCCTCAGTTGGTGTCTGTCAGAGCCTTCGTGCAAGCATACTGCAAAGAACAGAATTGCAAACCTTGATCACTATCTGATCTTCCATCTTGTTGTTTAATAACTACTTGTGTATTAGTAGAAGAAGAAAAGGAAGAGAGATTTGTTTGCATACCTTGATCTTTGTGCCAAAGTTCCTGTTGATCTTCTTCTGGAGAGCTTCTGCTTCCTTTCTTCGCTTTTCGGGTCACTGATGGTCACAAGCCTCTTGCCTGCACATTTCCCGCCAACCCAGGTCAAGGGGTATTTTGTTAGGGAACGTAGTAATTCAAAAAAAAATTCCTACGCACACGCAACATCATGGTGATGCATAGCAACGAGAGGAGAGTGTTGTCCATGTACCCTCGTAGACCGAAAGCGGAAGCATTATGACAACGTGGTTGATGTAGTCGTACGTCTTCACGATCCGACCGATCCTAGTACCGAAAGTACGGCACCTCCGCGATCTGCACACGTTCAGCTCGGTGACGTCCCACGAACTCTAGATCCAGCCGAGTGTCGAGGGAGAGTTTCATCAGCATGACGACGTGTTGACGGTGATGATGAAGCTACCGGCGTAGGGCTTCGCCTAAGCACTGGAACAATATGACTAAGGTGGATTATGGTGAAGGGGGGCACCACACACGGCTAAGAGATCAATGATCAACTTGTGTGTTCTAGGGTGCCCCCCTGCCCCGTATATAAAGGAGCAAGGGCGGAGGCCGGCCGGCCCTTGGGGCGCGCTAGGAGAGGAGAGAGGAGAAGTCCTCCTCCTAGTAGGAGTAGGACTCCTCTTTCCTAGTCCTACTAGGAGGGGGAAAGGAAGGAGGAGAGGGAGAAGGAAACGTGCCCCGAATCCGGATGAGCGCGGAGCCACCAGGGGCTATATAGTAGCCCGACTGTGTGGGATCTAGAAGTAGATGTGTCTAGAGGGGGGGGTGATTAGACACTTAATGCTAAAGTTGTAGTTTTTAAGCTTTTTCGGTTTAAGTGGAGTTTAGGCACAATTCCAACATTCACAATACATATCAAGCAAGCATGCAAAGAGTATATAGGCAGCGGAAAGTAAAGCATGCAACTTGCAAGAATGTAAAGGGAAGGGTTTGGAGAATTCAAACGCAATTGGAGACACGGATGTTTTTCCCGTGGTTCGGATAGGTGGTGCTATCCTACATCCACGTTGATGGAGACTTCAACCCACGAAGGGTAACGGTTGCGCGAGTCCACGGAGGGCTCCACCCACGAAGGGTCCACGAAGAAGCAACCACCCAAAAAGGGTCCACGAAGAAGCAACCTTGTCTATCCCACCATGGCCATCGCCCACGAAGGACTTGCCTCAATAGCGGTAGATCTTCACGAAGTAGGCGATCTCCTTGCCCTTACAAACTCCTTGGTTCAACTCCACAATCTTGTCGGAGGCTCCCAAGTGACACCTAGCCAATCTAGGAGACACCACTCTCCAAGAAGTAACAAATGGTGTGTTGATGATGAACTCCTTGCTCTTGTGCTTCAAATGATAGTCTCCCCAACACTCAACTCTCTCTGGATTTGGTGGAAAGAAGATTTGAGTGGAAAGCAACTTGGGGAAGGCTAGAGATCAAGATCATGTGGTAGGAATGGAATATGCCTCAACACATGATAGGTGGTTCTCTCTCAGAACATATATTGGAAGGTAGTAGATGGTTTCGATGGCATCTCATAATCCAGTCGATGTGAGAGGAATAGGAGGTGGACTGGGGGTATAAATGGCCTCCAACGAATACAAAATACGAAAACATATATATATAAACAATCACTCATTTACTCTCGAGAAATCATATCAGTAGAGGCCAACCGGCGGAAATCAAAAGAACAAAAACTGGTCGGCACCGAAAAATAGTGAAACACTCGTGTACTGTAGCATTTCGGTTGGACTGATATGTCACCTCGGGTTAGGACCGAGTATGTGTTAGTTTGGATCGTCGGCAAACATATTGGTAAGTCATTCTGTTTGAAAGACCTAGATGACGACAAACTAAGCCGCAGTTGAAGCCACCGGATTGGTGTGTTATATATAGGTTATTATCAGGGCACGGCACTCGGGTTGGGACCGATATACAACACTTTGGGAACCGGATTTGGTATTGACATACACAGGGAAGTGTGCATTTAACAACCGGTAAGTAAAACGACAATTGCAAATTATATTAGATTCGTTTACGTTGAGTACCGAGAGATTGTTTATGAGAGCTAATTGGTACATATACATTGCTTAAGGTGGAAAAGCATTATCAATCCCATCCCTCGAGACGGAGCCTTATCGGTAGATAGACGCTTTTGGCTAGGTTTGGCAATGGGCTTGACAAAATGAACTCGATATGGCGCGAGGAATAGAAAATAATAGGCGAGGTTAGGAATCCGAAGTGGGCTTTTAGTTGTTATTGCATCGGTCATAAATGTGGAAGAGTCGGGAAAAAGTAAGCTGACGAGTATTATGGGAGCATATTCATTATGGCGCGTTTGAAGGCAGGAGGAAGACTATTTAAGGAAAAACACCTCATGCCTCTCCATTGATACGTAAAAAGTTGAATTATGGAATATTTCCTATGGACTCAAATGCTGATCTGGTCAACTAAAAGGTAAAGATGTATGATGGCTTGGAGCTTTAAAAGCTTTAGCCAACTCCTTTTAATACACCTAAAGCATTCATTGAACGATCCCTCGTCCATACCCACAACCTGATAGTCGCGCCACTATTGATGCCTTGAAACTTATCTGAAAAACATGCTAAGATAGAAACTGTTAGTCCAACAAGAGATATGTTGTCATTCAATTATCAAAACCACCTAGGGAGCACTTGTGCTTTCAATCTCCCCCTTTTTGGTAATTGATGGCAACATACATCAAAGCTTTAGATAAAGATATAAAGAACAGCAAGTAAAGCTTTGGAAGACATGTACAAGCATAGGCTCCCCCTACATGTATGCACTCATGTAAATATGAAATATAGAGGCATGTGAGAGCATAATCATGACAGAGTAGGAAAATGTGTTACATGTATCTTGGCCATATGCATCAGAGCAAAAGATTATAAGGAAAATACCTTCATGCTCATGAGTCCTTCTTGCAAACAGTATGTACATAAGCAAGAACTCCTCATACTCATGATTTTGATGCATATACTTACCTTGTGGTCTTGAGTTGGCTTAGGATGGAATGAACCTGCACAAACAAGGTTAGATAACACAGGTACCTCCACTAGCCAGAGCAAACCAAAGAAGCCACAAGAGTACCAAGACTGGGATGACATGTAGAGAGTGAGTACAAGGTACCACATTGGATTCAACATGTCCCCAAGAATAAAGATATGCAATGAATTTGACTGATTTCTTTCCCTTAGGTGTCTTGCTCCCCCTGAATCTTACATGGGATATTGGGAGAAGATAGGGAACAGAAAATCAGAGCTGAAAGATACAAATGGATAGAACTTAATGCAAATAAGCACATATGAACATGTCTTTCCCCCCAAAAGACATGTAACATCTCTCCTCTTGAACATCAAGCATCCAGGATCCTTGAGTATTTTCTCCCCCTGGAAATCTCTTTCTCCCCCTTAATACTTTCTCCCTTGTAGGTGATAAGCTTTGATGTGATCTCTCTCTCCCCCTTTGACATCAATTTCCAAGAAGGGCTTTCTGGAATCCGTCGTATAGGTTTGGTCCTTGAGACTCAGCACAAAGCAATGGATAAAACTGTGATGCTTGTAGAGGACAAGATTCATTGAGTAGAGCTGGATCAGAAGAAATATAGAACAAGTGGCAAACTGTTTTTCCTGTTGTGAAGTCGGTGGCACCGAGTGGCATGTTTCGGTGGGTGTAGGATCGAAAGTATGTCTAGAGGGGGGGTGATTAGACTACTTGACCAAATAAAAACTTAACCTTTTCCCAATTTTAGTTCTTGGCAGATTTTAGCTATTGTAGGACAAGTCAAGCAATCATCACACAATTCAAGCAAGCATGCAAAGAGTATATTGGCAGCGGAAAGTAAAGCATGCAACTTGCAAGAATGTAAAGGGAAGGGTTTGGAGAATTCAAACGCAATTGGAGACACGGATGTTTTTCCCGTGGTTCGGATAGGTGGTGCTATCCTACATCCACGTTGATGGAGACTTCAACCCACGAAGGGTAACGGTTGCGCGAGTCCACACAGGGCTCCACCCAAGGGTAACGGTTGCGCGAGTCCACACAGGGCTCCACCCACGAAGGGTCCACGAAGAAGCAACCACCCACAAAGGGTCCACGAAGAAGCAACCTTGTCTATCCCACCATGGCCATCGCCCACACAGGACTTGCCTCACTAGCGGTAGATCTTCACGAAGTAGGCGATCTCCTTGCCCTTACAAACTCCTTGGTTCAACTCCACAATCTTGTCGGAGGCTCCCAAGTGACACCTAGCCAATCTAGGAGACACCACTCTCCAAGAAGTAACAAATGGTGTGAGGTAATGAACTCCTTGCTCTTGTGCTTCAAATGATAGTCTCCCCAACACTCAACTCTCTCTCATAGGATTTGGATTTGTGGAAAGAAGATTTGAGTGGAAAGCAACTTGGAAGGCTAGAGATCAAGATTCATATGGTAGGAATGGAATATCTTGGTCTCAACACATGAGTAGGTGGTTCTCTCTCAGAACATATGAGTTGGAATGTGTATGTGTTCTGATGGCTCTCTCCATGAATGAAGAGGAGGTGGAGGGGTATATATAGCCTCCACACAAAATCCAACCGTTACACACAGTTTTCCAATCTCGGTGGGACCGAATCAACAAACTCGGTCGGACCGGAAAGGTAAACCTAGTGACCGTTAGAGATTTTTGGTGGGACTGACATGCAACTCGATAGGACCGATATGGTTAGGGTTTGGGCATAACGTAATCTCGGTGAGACCGATTACACAAACTCGGTGGGACCGAATTTGGTAATTAGCTAACCAGAGAGTTGGTCAGGCAAACTCAGTGGGACCGATTTGCTCTTTCGGTGAGACCGAAAAGTTACAAAAAGGAAACACTGAATTTACATTGCAATCTCGGTGGGACCGATTCGCTCTTTCGGTGAGACCGAAAAGTTACGAAAGGGAAACAGAGAGTTTGCAACCCCATCTCGGTGAGACCGAGATCCCTATCGGTAGAACCGATTTGCTAGGGTTTGGCAGTGGCTTATGACAAATGAAACTCGGTGGCGCCGGATAGGAAGAATCGGTAGGACCGAGTTTGGTTTAGGGTTTTGGTCATATGTGGATATGGGAAAGTAGTTGAGGGTTTTGGAGCATATCACTAAGCACATGAAGCAAGAGGCTCATTAAGCAACACCTCATCCCTCCTTGATAGTATTGGCTTTTCCTAAAGACTCAATGTGATCTTGGATCACTAAAATGTAAAATGAAGAGTCTTGAGCTTTTGAGCTTGAGCCAATCCTTTGTCCTTAGCATTTTGAGGGTTCCACTTTCACATCCATGCCATGCCAATCATTAAGCTTTTCTGAAATAATCATCTTGGAATAGCATTAGCTCAATGAGCTATATGTTGTTATGAATTACCAAAACCACCTAGGGATAGTTGCACTTTCAATCTCCCCCTTTTTGGTAATTGATGACAACATATAGATCAAAGCTTCGACAAATGATAATAAGCATGAAATATATCGTCGCTTTGAGAAGTATGTGACAAGTAAGAGCTCCTCCTAAATTTGTGCATATTTAAAATTTGCTTTGGACTGCAAATGCACAAAGAGTTAGAGTCATGGGTTACTCTTCCATGTCACATACATCTTGGTGGAGCGCTTAAAATGATAAGAATGAAATACATGCACTCATCACCAAGAATAGTGAATGATCACATAAGATAGATAAGATAATAGCATTCATCAAGCGTTAAGTGTAGCTTATGATCAAACACATGATCATCAATGTCTCATAAATAATGACGTAGTATCTCAAGCACTCAAAAGCAAATAAAGTTCGAAAAACCACCAAATAAAGCAAGAGAGAAAAAGGCAACACACTCTCTCTCGAAGCCTATGATCTATACATTTTTCTCCCCCTTTGGCAACAAGTTACCAAAAAGTTCCTAGAAAATGCATAGTACTAGATTGACGCTCAGGCTTGATCTTCAGGTGGTGGTGGAGTCCGGATCACTCCAAGGACGAAGGCTTCTGTAGACGTTGAAGTAGACGCCGGAGTTGGAGCTGAAGTAGATGCTGGAGCTGGTGGAACTGAGGCTGTGGCTGGAGCTGAGGCAGTTGCTCTTGTGTCAGGAACTGGCACTGCAGACGAACTCGGACCTCTTGGCACTCTAGCAAAGGCATCAGTTGTAGTCCTGCCTCTCCTCTCCTGCATGTCATCTTGGAGCTGCTCCACTGCAGTCTGAATCTCTGTTACCTTGACATCCAAGTCATAGAACTTTTGTTCCATGATTCTCTCTAGGCTTGCCTGGTTCTGAGTTAGGGTGGCTAGTCCTTTCTCAATCTGCAGGGTGGATGCAATCAGGTAACCAAGCTGCTCTTGTTTGGTTTTCAAGAAGTACTCAGATGCCTCCTCTTGAGTTGGCATCTTGGTAGCTTTCTCCTTTCTTGCCTTCCCCTTCTTTGCTTGTGCTTGGGCAGACGATGGCTCATTCTCATTCATGACAACTTGATTGTCCTCAAAATCTGGACGGATGGGCAGGTGTTCCTTGTCTAATAAATATATGCCCATGCCCATCTTAGAGTTGATGAGCTCCTGAATCTGAGGGGAATATCCACAGCTCCTCTTCTGATCTGCTGCAGTCCTCTTGATAGTTTCTACTATGAGGCTCATGACCTTGAACTTCTGTGGCACATCAAAGACATGAAGCAAGTTGATTGCATGGCCTCTGATCATCTTGTGATCTCCAGACTTGGGCAAGAGAGTGTGCCTCAATATCCAATTTATAGTTGGCAGCCCTGACAGAAGGTAATGCACAGACCCAAATTTGAAGGTGTCAAGAGCTTCATTGGGAATTTCCTTGTACATGTTGGACATTGAGTTATGATCCATCTTTTTCTTGGCATAAATGTCCAAGTCATCTGCTTGCTCCTCTGGGGCATTGATCAAATTTGCCCATTCCTCAACAGTAGATTGGTACCTCGTACCTTCAGACATCCAAGTGATCCTTCCATCAGGATAAAAATGTGCCGTGGAGTAGAATTGCATAATGAGCTCCTCGTTCCACTTTGTGAGCTTCTGCCCAACAAATTCTGCAACTCCACAAGCACTAAAGCTGTCATACACTCCAGGGTAGTGTTCCTCATTGTCCTTGATGTATTGCCAGTCAACCCATCTCATATCACAGACTATTGGCTTCTTATCAAGCAGCACTGTCTCATAGAAATCTTGCTGCTCCTTGGTGTGAAATCTGTAGTCCACAGCAGTCCTCCTCCTTGAAGCATACGGGTATGCTTCTCTCCACTTCCTCAGCCCCGAGTCTCTCCTGAGCTTCATATCCTCAGCCACAGGATGAGCATCATTGTGGTCTGGGATCTTGGGCTTGAGCTTTCTAAGAACTTGCTCTTCATCCTCTTCTTCAGCAACAGTCTCAGGCACTGGGGCCTTGTTCTTCTCAGCTGCAGGTATGTTCCTTGTATTCCTCTTTGGTTTTGGCTTGGAGGCAGCTTTGGGTGCTCCTTTGGGCTTAGATGCAGCAGCCCCTGATTTGATAGCATCACCCATCAGCTTGGGTGCCTTAGGTGCTGGTGCAGCTACCTCTTCTTCCTCTTCCTCTTCCATGATGGAAGCCTTTCCAAGCACTCTGGCCACGGTCTTCTTGACCCTTTCCTTCCTCTTCTTGCCTTCAGCAGCAACTGGCTCTTTGGGTGCAGGCTTTTCAGTTGAAGCTCTTGCCTTTGATATGGGCTGCCTGCTTGCTGGCCTTTTGATTTTCAAACCTGGCTTTGTGCCTTGAGCTGGCTCAACTCTCTTTGATGTGGCCTCTTCCTCTGCCACATAATCTTCATCTTCAGAATCAGAAGTTCTCTTCTTCCTCTGTCTGGTGGCAGCTTTTGGCAAATTGCTAGGAGTACTCCTGCTGCCATCATCTGAAGAACTTGAGGGACTAGTGCCCTCACTCATCTGCACCTGCTCTTCTGACATGTTCTGGCTGTCACTCTGGTCTGACATGATGAACAAGCTGACTGCTGACCCTGTGAACAGATTATAGATGAGGTAGAATAGATGAGCATCACAAAATGCAGAGATTTTTGCAAAAGAATGATCCAAAAACTTAGTTTTAGTTTCCCACTGAAATCATCTCGGATCTACCGATTTTTAAAATCGGTGATACTAAAGCAGTTTTGGCACCTAAACTAGTGAACTCGGTCAGACCGAGTCACAGTTCGGTGGCACCGAGACTGCTAGGGTTTCACAGAGTTCCAAAATCGGTCACACCGATAAGTAATTCTCGGTCAGACCGAGTCTCACTTGTGCAATGGCATAAGCCAAATCGGTGGGACCGAGTTTTTCAACTCGGTGGGTCCGAGATGGTTTCGGCGGAAACCTAACCCTAAAATTTTCGAATCAAACCTAATCTACAAGCGTATTGACTGGATAGGAGTGTTTCAATCGTGGCAAGAATCATGATGATCACAATGTGCTAAGAATCGGATTGGAGAATAGTACAAAGATCGAGTCCATACCCTAGTTCGGTGGAGATTCGCTACGGCGGCAACGGCGGGGCAGAATTCCCGTTGACGGCAACGGAGACCAGCGACTGGAGGCGGCTGGCGGCGAGAAGACGATCCGGAGACCACGTTGGTAGAGCAGGCTATCGCGCGGGCGAAGGGGTTCAGAGAAATTTCCAAATTTTGCCCGTGACTATATATAGCCCGACCCCGTCGGTGTGACTGAGTGGAACAACTCGGTGGCACCGAGATTCATAACTGTAAGCAGTTACTGAAACTCGGTGTGACCGAAAAGTTCAAATCGGTTGCACCGAGATCGAAAACCTAGATCAACTTAATGATCTCGGTAGGACCGAAAGTGGGGTATCGGTCAGACCGAGAATCATAAAGAGGTTTTGGAAGTTTAAGTCTATGACGAATCGGGGACTCCGAGCGCTCCTCACACAGAGTGGTTCGAATCTGACTTGATCAAATTTTGTGATGTAGCATGAAAAGAGTTTGAGACGAGAAAAGCATAGATAGCTAGAGGAGGTTCTTAGGCATTCTTGTCCATCCACTTGGCAAAAAGAAATAAAACCGAACAATCAAAACAACAAGTGGATGTCCTCGAATGAGTAAAATATGCAACCAGCATGCTCACACAATAAGATGGCAAATGAAATATGTGACAAGGCATGCACAACCAATTCTAGCATCTATCAAGCAATTTGCGATGACTAGGTCATCTATATATGAGTATATTGACTTAGGAGTCAAGTGAGAACACTTGATCATAGGTCATACTCATCGTTTAAGCTCAAGTGGGGTTACCACTTTTACATAAAGCATTGTTGTGTTCACATCTTTAGAGTTGCTTTAGATCAAGTCTTAGAGTAAAGCTCCCCCTAGATGTGATATCCCCCCCTAAGAGGGATGAACTAACCTTGGGTTTTGTCGATGATGACTTCATGTAGATGTTGAAGATGTGGATGCTCAATGTTGATGTAGATCACTTGGAGCTATCCATTTGAGTGAATTGCACTTTTAATACCTACATGGGTTAGTCCCACAAGGAACAAACAAGGATATCCATAGACATAGAGTGATGCACACACAAGATGATGTCCATGAAAACTTTTAGGTTACCTTGTCCCTTGTCTTACCAACAAGAGGGTTTGTGACTCCTTGAACTAGTGCAAGATGTGGAAGTTGATTGCACTTGTTCTTGCCAAAATAATAAGAGTGAAGTATGTTGGCGGAGTCACCCTCAAGAACTCTCTAGTTCTTCTTCTTTTGGATCCACACCATCTTGATGGGAATCCTTGGAGTTGTAGTCGTACTTGATGAAGTGGAACTTGAAGTAGTCTTGGGAATCCACTTGACTAAGGTCTTAGGAGCTTCTTCAAATGCATCAATTTCCTCTTGAAGCTTGTCCTTGCCTTTTTGCTTGTAGTCTTGTGGTGGAAGATCATCTTGAGCTTGTGTCCCCTTGAAAGAAGTATCATACTTCTCTTGTTGAGGAACAAACTTTGTCTTGGGGTATTGATCTTCTTCCCACTCAACTCCATTGGCATTGAACTTTCGTTCAAAACCAACACCTTGATTCTTCCGGTGCATTCCTTGCTTGCGCACAATTTCCTCGAATTGCTTACTCCCGGCAAGGCTTTTGTACACTCCTTTCTCTATAATTCCCTTCAATAAACTATTTTCTTGCTCAAGTGTAACTTGGATAAGAGAATCATTAGTGGAATCAAGAGAACTACTAGAAGCAACAATATTGGATTTAGCATGATCATTGTTACTGCTAGAGGAAGAATCTTTCTTGTTCTTGTTACTAGACTTGACTTGAGGCATGTAAGTGGATAAGAGTAAACGCTTGGCAATGTGAGAAGAACTTTTCTTACGGAGATCATCATTGATTGCTTTTAAGAACTCATGCTCTTGCTCAAGATTGAGCTTTTCAAAGCGTAATTTCTCATGAGCTCTTAAAAGTTCTCGATGATCTTCGAAGATAGTTTCATGAGCTAACTTAAGAGTGTTTAATTCTTTAGTTAGAGCCTCAATCTTCTCCTTATCATTGTCATTCGTTTTATCTTGATTAGCATGATTAATTGGTCTTTCATCATAGTATTCATCACTAGAGTTGTCAACAAGCAAATCATCACCTAACAAGTCATCTTCATCACTATTGAAATCAACATACTCGGGATGTGTTACCTTAGGACCTTTGGCCATGAAGCATCTTCCAACTCCTTCATTTGATGAGTCAAATATGTCGTAGGAGTTGGTTGACACAAGTGCTAGACCGGCAACACCTTCATCTTGAGTATCTTCGGAGTCGGAGTGATAACTTCTCTCGGAGTGGCTGTCGGAGTCGGAGCCGGATACCCATTCACCAACATGAGCTTGATGTCTTCGTCTTGTGTAGCTCCTTGATGATTTTCCCTTCCTTTCTGAATCCTTGCTTCTCCGTGAGTATCTTCGTTCATAACGATCATCTCTACTCCTTCTCTCTCTTGGTGGTGATTCTTTGCTTCTTCTTTTTGGAGAATCTTCTCTTCTCTTGTAGGGAGCCGTACACTCATTGGAATAGTGTCCGGGTCTTCCACAACTGTAGCAGTTTCGCTCTCGACTAGAAGATCTTTTGTCATTGTAGGACCTTGACTTGAAGCTTCTATCTTTGCTTCTACTCTTGTAGAACTTGTTGAAGTTCTTCACCATTAAGCTCAATTCTTCATTGAAGTCTTGTTTCTCACTTGATGATGTGGGGGCTTCACATGAGGCTTTATAGGCACCACTTGACTTGTTGTGAAGTTCCTCTTTATCCTTAAGTGACATATCATGAGCAACAATTCTTCCAATCACCTCCGTTGGCTTGAGATCTTTGTAATTGGGCATCATTTGGATCAATGTGCACACGATATCATATTTTCCATCCAAGGCTCTTAGGATCTTCTTGATGATGAATCTATCGGTCATCTCTTCACTTCCTAAGCCGGCAATCTCATTTGTGATGAGAGCAAGCCTAGAGTACATTTCAGCGACACCTTCACCATCCTTCATCTTGAACTTGTCAAGTTGACTTTGAAGCACATCCAACTTGGATTCCTTGACGGAGTCGGTACCTTCGTGCATATCAATCAAAGTGTCCCAAATTTCCTTTGCATTCTCAAGACGGCTGATTTTGTTGAATTCTTCGGGGCACAATCCGTTGAAGAGAATATCACAAGCTTGAGCATTGTATTGCAACATCTTCAACTCATTCGCAGTAGCTTCACGGTTTGGTTCTTTCCCATCAAAGAAGTCACCTTGCAAACCAACACACACGATAGCCCAAACGGCGGGGTTATGTCCAAGAATATGCATTTTCATTTTATGCTTCCAACTAGCAAAATTAGTACCATCAAAGTAAGGACCTCTACGGTGATAATTTCCCTCGCTAGACGCCATACTCTCCTAGGTTGTGAAACCAAGGCTATGACTACCAAAAGCAATGGAGATCAAAGCAAATGGAGACCAAAGCTCTGATACCACTTGTAGGATCGAAAGTATGTCTAGAGGGGGGGGGTGGATTAGACTACTTGACCAAATAAAAACTTAACCATTTCCCAATTTTAGTTCTTGCAGATTTTAGCTATTTTAGGACAAGTCAAGCAAATCATCACATAATTCAAGCAAGCATGCAAGAGTATATTGGCAGCGGAAATGTAAAGCATGCAACTTGCAAGAATGTAAGGGGAAGGGTTTGGAGAATTCAAACGCAATTGGAGACACGGATGTTTTTCCCGTGGTTCGGATAGGTGGTGCTATCCTACATCCACGTTGATGGAGACTTCAACCCACAAAGGGTAACGGTTGCGCGAGTCCACACAGGGCTCCACCCACAAAGGGTAACGGTTGCGCGAGTCCATAAAGGGCTCCACCCACGAAGGGTCCATGAAGAAGCAACCACCCACAAAGGGTCCACGAAGAAGCAACCTTGTCTATCCCACCATGGCCATCGCCCACACAGGACTTGCCTCACTAGCGGTAGATCTTCACGAAGTAGGCGATCTCCTTGCCCTTACAAACTCCTTGGTTCAACTCCACAATCTTGTCGGAGGCTCCCAAGTGACACCTAGCCAATCTAGGAGACATCACTCTCCAAGAAGTAACAAATGGTGTGTAGGTAATGAACTCCTTGCTCTTGTGCTTCAAATGATAGTCTCCCCAACACTCAACTCTCTCTCGTAGGATTTGGATTTGGTGGAAAGAAGATTTGAGTGGAAAGCAACTTGGGAAGGCTAGACATCAAGATTCATATGATAGGAATGGAATATCTTGGTCTCAACACATGAGTAGGTGGTTCTCTCTCAGAACATATGAGTTGGAATTGTGTATGTGTTCTGATTGCTCTCTCCATGAATGAAGAGGAGGTGGAGGGGTATATATAGCCTCCACACAAAATCCAACCGTTACACACAGTTTTCCAATCTCGGTGGGACCGAATCAACAAACTCGGTCGGACCGGAAAGGTAAACCTAGTGACCGTTAGAGATTTTTGGTGGGACTGACATGCAACTCGGTAGGACCGATATGGTTAGGGTTTGGGCATAACGTAATCTCGGTGAGACCGATTACACAAACTCGGTGGGACCGAATTTGGTAATTAGCTAACCAGAGAGTTGGTCAGGCAAACTCGGTGGGACCGATTTGCTCTTTCGGTGAGACCGAAAAGTTACAAAAAGGAAACACTGAATTTACATTGCAATCTCGGTGGGACCGATTCGCTCTTCCGGTGAGACCGAAAAGTTACGAAAGGGAAACAGAGAGTTTGCAACCCCATCTCGGTGAGACCGGGATCCCTATCGGTAGAACCAATTTGCTAGGGTTTGGCAGTGGCTTATGACAAATGAAACTCGGTGGCGCCGGATAGGAAGAATCGGTAGGACCGAGTTTGGCTTAGGGTTTTGGTCATATGTGGATATGGGAAAGTATTTGAGGGTTTTGGAGCATATCACTAAGCACATGAAGCAAGAGGCTCATTAAGCAACACCTCATCCCTCCTTGATAGTATTGGCTTTTCCTAAAGACTCAATGTGATCTTGGATCACTAAAATGTAAAATGAAGAGTCTTGAGCTTTTGAGCTTGAGCCAATCCTTTGTCCTTAGCATTTTGAGGGTTCCACTTTCACATCCATGCCATGCCAATCATTGAGCTTTCCTGAAATAATCATCTTGGAATAGCATTAGCTCAATGAGCTATATGTTGTTATGAATTACCAAAACCACCTAGGGATAGTTGCACTTTCAGTGGGGCCGAAAAGATTCGGTTGGACCGAAAACTACAAGTCGGTGAAACCGAGCTCAACACAGAGAAAAACACTTGTCACCTCAGCTCACTAAACATGTAGGATCTCACAAAGATTTGCAATGAATTATCTGAAGGATTTGCAAGGAATTGAATGCAGAAAATGCAGAACAAAAACAAAAAGAAAAGAGAAGAAACTGAAAGATCTAGATGAAGTTTTTTTTTTGAAAAAGAGAAAGAAAATAAATATGCACGAGACAAATGCAATAACACAGAAAAGAACACAAGAGAACTTCATCTAGAGTTGGGCGGTGACATAGTCACCTATGTTAGAGTATATTGACTTAGGAGTCAAGTGAGAACACTTGATCATAGGTCATACTCATCGTTTAAGCTCAAAATGGGGTTACCATTTTCTGTTTAAGCAACTTGATGTATTCACATCTTGTTGAGTTGCTTTGACTCATGACTTGGAGTAAAGCTTCTCTAAGATGGAATAACGTCCCTTGGGTGGTGGTGTGGGTCTTGCTCATGTAGTTGAACTTGTGTGGGTGCTCAAGGTTGATGTAGCTCATCAAGAGTTGGGAGCACCACTTGGAGTTTGAGTTCACCTACCTACATGGGTTAGTTCTTGCAAGGAAGAGCACTTGTGTATCCAAAAATGACAATCATGAAGCTCAACATAGAATTTGTCAAAGGATATGTTTGAATGGTTTTGTGCTTCCTTGTCTTCAACCACCATTGTGTAGAGACTTGGTGATGTAGAGATTGCTCAAGATGTGAGTGAGTTGCAATCTCATAGAATTAGATTCAACCAAGCACCTACATGGGTTAGACAACATGCAAGGTACAAATATATCCAAGACATAAGATAGTCATCATAAGAGATATATCGTGGATTAGTCATAAGCTCATGTCTTGCATGTATCCAATGAAGTTCCTACTCCAAGTTCGAAGCATCAATAATGTTCAATTCACCTCTCAACCTGCAAAATACTTTCTCATCAAGAGGTTTAGTAAATATATCCGTTAATTGCTTATCGGTGCGAACATGCTTAAGATCAATGTCACCCTTAGCAACATGGTCTCGAATGAAATGATGACGAACTTTAATATGCTTAGTTCAAGAATGTTGTACAGGATTATGACCAATTTTGATAGCACTTTCATTGTCACAAAACAGTGGAACATGTTTCACATAGATCCCATAATCTTTAAGAGTTTGGGTCATCCAAAGTAATTGAGCACAACATGAACCAGCGGCAATGTATTCCGCTTCGGCGGTGGATAAGGATACCGAGTTTTGTTTCTTGGAAGACCAAGACACAAGAGATCTACCAAGAAATTGACAAGTACCCGAAGTGGACTTTCTATCAACCTTGTCTCCGGCATAATCCGAGTCGGAATAGCCAACAAGATCAAAAGAAGACCTCTTAGGATACCAAATGCCAAAGTTTGGTGTATGAATTAAGTATCTCACTATCCTTTTCACGGCCTTAAGATGACATTCTTTAGGAGCAGCTTGATATCGTGCACACATGCACACACTTAGCATAATGTCGGGACGTGAAGCACATAGGTATAACAAAGAACCAATCATAGAGCGATAAACCTTTTGATCAACCGGTTCACCATCTTTGGTCAAATCAAGATGTCCACTAGTAGGCATGGGTGTAGGCATACCTTTGCATTCTTGCATATTTAACTTCTTGAATAAGTCCTTGGTGTACTTCGTTTGAGAGACAAATGTACCTTCCTTAGTTTGCTTGATTTGCAAACCGAGAAAGAATTTGAGTTCACTCATCATAGACATCTCAAACTTCTCTGACATTAGCTTTCCAAACTTTTCACTAAAGAGAGGGTTAGTTGAACCAAATATGATATCATCAACATAAATTTGGCATACAAATAGTTCTCCATTAACCCTTTTAGTAAAGAGAGTAGAATCAATTTTACCAATTTCAAAACCACTTGCAATAAGGAACTTGGTCAAGCATTTATACCATGCTCTAGGAGCTTGTTTAAGACCATAAAGAGCTTTGTGAAGTTTGTAAACATGATTTGGTTTCTTAGGATTGATAAAGCTGGGAGGTTGTTTGACATAAACTTCCTCCTCTATTTCACCATTTAGAAAAGCACTTTTAATGTCCATTTGGTACAAGGTGATATTATGGTAATTAGCATAGGCAAGTAAGATGCGAATGGACTCAAGTCTAGCAACGGGAGCATATGTCTCACCATAGTCCATACCTTCGACTTGTGTGTACCCTTGGGCGACGAGACGTGCTTTGTTGTGAACCACTTGTCCATCTTCATCTTGCTTGTTGCGAAACACCCATTTGGTACCAATGATGTTGTGGTTGTTGTCGGGCTTCTCAACCAATGTCCAAACTTGGTTTCTCTCAAAGTTGTGTAGCTCTTCATGCATAGCGTTTATCCAATCCGGATCTTCCAATGCTTCTTCAACATTCATAGGTTCAATGCTAGAGATGAATGAATAGTTTTCACAAAAGTTAGCTAAACGAGTTTTTGAGCGAGTGATTCTCCCGGTTTGTATATCATTGTAGATTTGCTCGACGGGATGATCTTTGGCAATTCTTGCTCGAACTCGTGAGAGCTTTTGCTTGGGTCTTCATTGAACATCTTCTTCATCTTGTTCTTCTTCTTGGCCTTCTTCATTGTTGACGTTGTCGTTCTCTTGTCGTGGTGGAGAAGGAGGTTGTTGATGTTCGTCTTGATGCATTTCCTCGTCTTCTTCGTCTTGGTGTGTCCCACTTGTGGATGCTTCCGTATCAATTCTTGGTTCACCTTGTCGTGAAGTAGAAGCTTCCACTTGGACGGACGAGGTACTCTCCTTCACCTCCGTTGGACGAATTTTGCCAATAGACAAGTCTTGGATTGCTTCTGAAGGGTCTTTGTCTCCTACATCGATTGGCAATTGCTCTACTTGCGAGCCATTAGATTCATCAAACTTCACATCTACCGTCTCTTCAACCTTTCGGGTGAAATTGTTGTAGACACGGTAAGTGTGAGAGTTTGAGCCATAACCAAGTAGAAAACCTTCATGAGATTTAGGAGCAAACTTTGAACGACGATGCTTGTCAAGAATGTAGCACTTTGAGCCGAATACTCGAAAGTATCCAACTTGGGGTTTGTTACCGGTGAGGAGCTCGTATGCCGTCTTGCCGAGTAGCTTGTGAAGATACAAGCGATTTGTTGCATGACAAGCTGTCTCAACCGCTTCTGCTCAAAAGTGCTTCGGCGTCTTATACTCATCAAGCATCGTTCTCGCCATTTCGATGAGCGTCCGGTTCTTCCTCTCAACAACTCCATTTTGTTGAGGTGTGTACGTAGCCGAGAACTCGTGTGAAATCCCTTCTTCGTCAAGAAAGGTGTCCACATTTGCGTTCTTGAACTCCGTTCCGTTGTCACTCCGAACCTTCTTGATCTTCACGTCAAACTGATTTTGGGCCTTCCTAGCGAAGTTTTTGAAGATCTTCTGGACCTGCGACTTGTCATCAAGAAAGAACACCCACGTAAATCTTGAAAAATCATCAACTATAACTAGACCAAAAGAATTTCCACCGAGACTCTTGTAAGCGTTGGGACCAAAAAGATCCATATGAAGTAGCTCGAGTGGCCTCCTTGTGGTCATGATGTTCTTCACGGGATGCCTTCCTCCAACCTGTTTACCTGCTTGACAAGCACTGCAAAGTCTATCCTTATCAAATATGACATCGTTAACTCCAAGGATATGATTTCCTTTAATAAGCTTGTCAAGGTTTGTCATGCCAACGTGACCTAGTCGTCTATGCCACAACCAACCTTTTGAGGATTTAGCAATAAAGCAAGTTTTAGGTTGTGCATTTTTAGAGAAATCGACAATGTAAAGATCACCTCTACGTATACCGGTAAAGACCATTTTATGATTGTCTCGATGAAACACTTGGCAATCTACCTCAGTAAATAGGACATTCAAACCGAAATCAGCAAGTCTAGATACTGAAAGTAAGTTGTAGCCGAGAGATTCAACGAGCATGAAATTTTGAATGGAACTATCATGTGAGATGGCCACCTTACCAAGGCCAACCACTTTACCTTTTGAATTATCACCAAAGGTGACATATTTCCGAGGGCCGTCATTTTCAGCAAGCTCACGAAACATCTCTTCATCTCCGGTCATATTGTCAGTACATCCACTATCAAGAACCCATTCCTATCCTCCTGACACATATCCCCGAAGATTTGCCATAAGACCAAAATGTCTCATTGCATCATCAAGATCGAAGTCACTATCATCATCATCATCGTATCCATGTTCACCATGATCTTGTGACTCATCATTTCCTAGAGAGGGTAATTCATTAGATAAATGATCATCAAAGTGGTCACCTTTATGAATTCTTATAGCTTCGGATATAATGATTCCAACATCTCCTTTAGCACGCTTGAGATTGGTAAGCTCAAATAGACAATCACCAAAACTAGGATCACTAGAGTTCATCTTACTCAAGGCAATAGATTTATGGAGAATTTCATCCAAGTTTTTCAAGGAATAATCGGGAAATCGTTCCTCAAGAAATTTCCATATAGTATAGGCACAATTAAGAGTAGGCAAACTAGCAATCAAATTTTTGGGCAATCCTCTAATGATGAGCTCAATAGTTCTAAGATTGCGAATTATGTCGATATCTTCATCTAGGGTAGGATGCAAAGGATCAATATGAGGTGCACAAGGGCTAGCAATATACTTGTTCAAATGATATTGATTGAAAATTACAAGCATCTCATTTTTCCACTCATGAAAATACTCTCCATCAAGAATAGGCACTCTATGTCTAAGACTACCTAAAGTAGACACATCCATCTTCCTCCAATGGTGATTAAACCAAGGCAATGGAGACCAAAGCTCTGATACCACTTGTAGGACCTTGAAGTAGATGTGTCTAAGGGGGGGAGGTGATTAGACACTTAATGCTAAAGTTGCAGTTTTTAAGCTTTTTCGGTTTAAGTGGAGTTTAGGCACAATTTCAACATTCACAATACATATCAAGCAAGCATGCAAAGAGTATATAGGCAGCGGAAAGTAAAGCATGCAACTTGCAAGAATGTAAAGGGAAGGGTTTGGAGAATTCAAACGCAATTGGAGACACAGATGTTTTTCCCGTGGTTCGGATAGGTGGTGCTATCCTACATCCACGTTGATGGAGACTTCAACCCACGAAGGGTAACGGTTGCGCGAGTCCACGGAGGGCTCCACCCACGAAGGGTCCACGAAGAAGCAACCTTGTCTATCCCACCATGGCCATCGCCCACGAAGGACTTGCCTCACTAGCGGTAGATCTTCATGAAGTAGGCGATCTCCTTGCCCTTACAAACTCCTTGGTTCAACTCCACAATCTTGTCGGAGGCTCCCAAGTGACACCTAGCCAATCTAGGAGACACCACTCTCCAAGAAGTAACAGATGGTGTGTTGATGATGAACTCCTTGTGGGTTTCGTAGTAATTTCAAAAATTTTCCTACGCACACGCAAGATCATGGTGATGCATAGCAACGAGAGGGGAGAGTGTTGTCCACGTACCCACGCAGACCGACTACGGAAGCGTTGACACAACGTAGAGGAAGTAGTCGTACGTCTTCACGATCCAACCGATCAAGCACCGAAACTACGACACCTCCGAGTTCGAGCACACGTTTAGCTCGATGACGATCCCCGGACTCCGATCCAGCAAAGTTTCGGGGAAGAGTTCCGTCAGCACGACGGCGTGGTGACGATCTTGATGTACTACAGCAGCAGGGCTTCGCCTAAACTCCGCTACAGTATTATCGAGGACTATGGTGGCTGGGGGCGCCGCACACGGCTAAGGAATAGATCACGTGGATCAACTTGTGTGTTTCTGGGGTGCCTCTGCCTCAGTATATAAAGGATTAGAGGGGGGGGAGGCCGGCCGGCCACAGGAGGCGCGCCAGGAGAGTCCTACTCCCTCTGGGAGTAGGATTCCCCCCCAATCCTAGTTGGAATAGGATTCCTTGAGGGGGGAAAGAGAGAGAGAGGGGGCCGACCACCTCTCCTAGTCCAAATAGGACTAGGGGAAGGGGGGAGGCGCATAGCCACCTTGGGCTGCCCCTTTCTCCTTTCCACTAAAGCCCACTAAGGCCCATATAGCTCCCGGGGGGTTCCGGTAACCTCCCGGTACTCCGGTAAAATCCCGATTTCACCCGGAACACTTCCGATATTCAAACATAGGCTTCCAATATATCAATCTTTACGTCTCGACCATTTCGAGACTCCTCGTCATGTCCGTGATCACATCTGGGACTCCGAACAACCTTCGGTACATCAAAATGCATAAACTCATAATATAACTGTCATCGTAACCTTAAGCGTGCGGACCCTACGGGTTCGAGAACAATGTAGACATGACCGAGACACGTCTTCGGTCAATAACCAATAGCGGGACCTAGATGCCATATTGGCTCCTACATATTCTACAAAGATCTTTATCGGTCAGACTGCATAACAACATACGTTGTTCCCTTTGTCATCGGTATGTTACTTACCCGAGATTCGATCATCGGTATCCAATACCTAGTTCAATCTCGTTACCGGCAAGTCTCTTTACTCGTTCCGTAATACATCATCTCACAACTAACATATTAGTTGTAATGCTTGCAAGGCTTATATGATGTGCATTACCGAGAGGGCCCAGAGATACCTCTCCGACAATCGGAGTGACAAATCCTAATCTCGAAATACGCCAACCCAACATGTACCTTTGGAGACACCTGTAGTACTCCTTTATAATCACCCAGTTACGTTGTGACGTTTGGTAGTACCCAAAGTGTTCCTCCGGTAAACGGGAGTTGCATAATCTCATAGTTATAGGAACATGTATAAGGCATGAAGAAAGCAATAGCAACATACTAAACGATCGGGTGCTAAGCTAATGGAATGGGTCATGTCAATCAGATCATTCAAGTAATGATGTGACCTCGTTAATCAAATAACAACACTTTGTTCATGGTCAGGAAACATAACCATCTTTGATTAACGAGCTAGTCAAGTAGAGGCATACTAGTGACACTAAGTTTGTCTATGTATTCACACATGTATTATGTTTCCGGTTAATACAATTCTAGCATGAATAATAAACATTTATCATGATATAAGGAAATAAATAATAACTTTATTATTGCCTCTAGGGCATATTTCCTTCAGTCTCCCACTTGCACTAGAGTCAATAATCTAGATTACACTGTAATGATTCTAACACCCATGGAGCCTTGGTGCTGATCATGTTTTGCTCGTGGAAGAGGCTTAGTCAACGGGTCTGCAACATTCAGATCCGTATGTATCTTGCAAATCTCTATGTCTCCCACCTGGACTAGATCCCGGATGGAGTTGAAGCGTCTCTTGATGTGCTTGGTCCTTTTGTGAAATCTGGATTCCTTTGCCAAGGCAATTGCACCAGTATTGTCACAAAAGATTTTCATTGGACCCGATGCACTAGGTATGACACCTAGATCGGATATGAACTCCTTCATCTAGACTCCTTCGTTCGCTGCTTCCGAAGCAGCTATGTACTCCGCTTCACATGTAGATCCCGCTACGACGCTTTGTTTAGAACTGCACCAACTGACAGCTCCACCGTTTAATGTAAACACGTATCCGGTTTGCGATTTAGAATCGTCCGGATCAGTGTCAAAGCTTGCATCAACGTAACCTTTTACCGTGAGCTCTTTGTCACCTCCATATACGAGAAACATATCCTTAGTCCTTTTCAGGTATTTCAGGATGTTCTTGACCGCTGTCCAGTGATCCACTCCTGGATTACTTTGGTACCTCCCTGCTAAACTTATAGCAAGGCACACATCAGGTCTGGTACACAGCATTGCATACATGATAGAGCCTATGGCTGAAGCATAGGGAACATCTTTCATTTTCTCTCTATCTTCTGCAGTGGTCGGGCATTGAGTCTTACTCAACTTCACACCTTGTAATACAGGCAAGAACCCTTTCTTTGCTTGATCCATTTTGAACTTTCTTCAAAACTTTGTCAAGGTATGTGCTTTGTGAAAGTCCAATTAAGCGTCTTGATCTATCTCTATAGATCTTAATGCCTAATATGTAAGCAGCTTCACCGAGGTCTTTCATTGAAAAACTCTTATTCAAGTATCCCTTTATGCTATCCAGATTTCTATATCATTTCCAATTAGTAATATGTCATCACATATAATATCAAAAATGCTTACAGAGCTCCCACTCACTTTCTTTGTAAATACAGGCTTCTCCGAAAGTCTGTATAAACCAAATTGCTTGATCACACTATCAAAGCGTTTATTCCAACTCCGAGAGGCTTGCACCAGTCCATAAATGGATCGCTGGAGCTTGCACACTTTGTTAGCTCCCTTTGGATCGACAAAACCTTCCGGTTGCATCATATACAACTCTTCTTGGTTAGACTGACATGCAACTCGGTAGGGCCGATATGGTTAGGGTTAGGGCATAACGTAATCTCGGTGAGACCGATTACACAATCTCGGTGAGACCGATTACACAAACTCTGTGAGACCGATTTGGTAATAAGCTAACCAGAGGGTTGGTCAGGCAAACTCGGTGGGACCGATTACACAAACTCGGTGAGACCGATTTTGGTAATGAGCATACAAACTGAGTTTGCATTGTAACCTCGGTAGTACCGATTGCACAAGATCGGTGAGACCGATTTTGGCAATGGACATACACAGTGAGATTACAATCCCATCTCGGGGAGGCCAAGATCCCTATCGGTAGAACCGATTTGCTAGGGTTTGGCAATGGCTATGACAAGTGAAACTCGGTGGCGCCGGATAGAAATAATCGGTAGGTCCGAGTTTGGCTTGGGTTTAGGTCATATGTGGAAGTGGGAAAGTAGCTGAGGATTTTGGAGCATATCATTAAGCACTTGAAGCAAGAGGCTCATTAAGCAACACCTCATCCCTCCTTGATAGTATTGGCTTTTCCTATGGACTCAATGTGATCTTGGATCACTAAAATGTAAAATGAAGAGTCTTGAGCTTTAAGCTTTAGCCAATCCTTTGTCCTTACCATCTTGGAGAATTTCCCACAACCTTTAGTCCATGCCACTCCATTGTTGAACTTATCTGAAACATACTAGATAGAAACGTTAGTCCAACAAGAGATATGTTATCATTAATTACCAAAACCACCTAGGGAGCACTTGTGCTGTCACCTTCCCTGGCCGGCCCTCTCTCTCTCTCTCCACTAAGGCCCCCCCCCCCCGGGGGGGGGGGTTCCGGTAACCCTTCGGCAGTCTGGTTTTCTCTGAAATCATCCAGAACACTTCCGGTGTCCGAATATAGCCGTCCAATATATCAATCTTTATGTCTCGACCATTTCGAGACTCCTCGTCATGTCCGTGATCACATCCGGGACTCCGAACTATCTTCGGTACATCAAAACACATAAACTCATATTACCAATCGTCACCGAACGTTAAGCGTGCGGACCCTACGGGTTCGAGAACTATGTAGACATGCCCAAGACACGTCTCCGGTCAATAACCAATAGCAGAACCTGGATGTTCATATTGGCTCCCACATATTCTACGAAAATCTTTATCGGTCAAACCGCATAACAACATATGTTGTTCCCTTTGTTATCGGTATGTTACTTGCCCGAGATTCCATCGTTGGTATCTCAATAACTAGTTCAATCTCATTACCAGCAAGTCTCTTTACTCGTTCCGTAATGTATCATCCCGCAACTAACTCATTAGTTACATTGCTTGCAAGGCTTATAGTGATGTGCATTACCGAGAGGGCCCAGATATACCTCTCCGACAATCGGGTTGAAAAATCCTAATCTCGATCTATGCCAACTCAACAAGTACCATCGGAGACACCTGTAGATCACCTTTATAATCACCCAGTTATGTTGTGACGTTTGGTAGCACACTAAGTGTTCCTCCGGTATTCGGGAGTTGCATAATCTCATAGTCATACAAACATGTATAAGTCATGAAGAAAGCAATAGCAATATACTAAACGATCAAGTGCTAAGCTAACAGAATGGGTCAAGTCAATCACATCATTCTCTAATGATGTGATCCCGTTAATCAAATGACAACTCATGTCTATGGCTAGGGAACTTAATCATCTTTGATTCAATGAGCTAGTCAAGTAGATGCATACTAGTGACACTCTGTTTGTCTATGTATTCACACATGTACTAAGTTTCTGGTTAATACAATTCTAGCATGAATAACAAACATTTATCATGATGTAAGGAAATATAAATAACAACTTTATTATTGCCTCTAGGCATATTTCCTTCAGCCGGACTGTTGGATTATGAAGATACAAGATTGAAGACTCCGTCCCGTGTCTGGAAAGGACTTTCCTTGGCGTGGAAGGCAAGCTTGGCGATACGGATATGAAGATCTCGTACCATTGTAACCGACTTTGTGTAACCCTAAACCTCTCCGGTGTCTATATAAACCGGAGGGTTTTAGTCCGTAGGACAACTTACACATCAACAATCATACCATAGGCTAGCTTCTAGGGTTTAGCCTCCTCGATCTCGTGGTAGATCTACTCTTGTACTACCCATATAATCAATATTAATCAAGGAGGACGTAGGGTTTTACCTCCATCGAGAGGGCCCGAACCTGGGTAAAACTTCGTGTCCCTTGCCTCCTGTTACCATCCGGCCTAGACGCACAGTTTGGGACCCCCTACCCGAGATCCGCCGGTTTTGACACCGTCATTGGTGCTTTCACTGAGAGTTCCTCTGTGTCGTCGCTGTCAGGCTCGATGGCTCCTACGATCATCAATAGCGATGCAGTCCAGGGTGAGACCTTCCTCCCCGGACAGATCTTCGTCTTCGGCGGCTTCGCACTGCGGGCCAATTCGCTTGGCCATCTGGAGCAGATCGAAAGCTACACCCCTGGCCGTCAGGTCAGATTTGGAAGTTTAAACTACACGGCTGACATCCGCGGAGACTTGATCTCCGACGGATTCGAGCCACTGCCGAGCGCGCCGCTCTGTCACGACGAGCATGAT
The DNA here is from genome assembly GCF_003073215.2 of Triticum urartu. Lineage (NCBI taxonomy): Eukaryota > Viridiplantae > Streptophyta > Magnoliopsida > Poales > Poaceae > Triticum > Triticum urartu. Next base: position 36,060,046 of record NC_053024.1, read on the forward strand.
TTAGCTCTGCCGCCGAACAGTGCCCTGGAGGCCGCACCTGCGTCAGCTCCAACCCTTAATTCGGAGCCAACTGCGCCGATCGAGGATGGGAGGTTAGACGCCACCTCGGGGGCTGCGATCTTAACGACGATTGAGCCGAACGCCAGCCCCGCACCCCACGAAACTCATGATTCCAAGGAGCCGGACTCCGAACCATTCGCGCCTCTGCCGATCGAATCCGATTGGGCGCCGATCATGGATTTTACTGCCGCGGACATCTTTCAGCACCCGCCCTTCGGCGATATTATGAAATCACTAAAGTCTCTCTCTTTATCAGGAGAGCCCTGGTCGGACTACGGTCAGCGAGATTGGGATACAGACGATGAAGAAATTCAAAGCCCACCCACCACCCACTTTGTAGCCACCGTCGACGATTTAACAGACATGCTCGACCTCGACTCCGAAGACATCGACGGTATGGACGCCGATGAAGGAGACGATGAAGAACCAGCGCCTATTGGGCCCTAGAACACCACCTCGTCATATGACGTATACATGGTGGACGCACCAAAAGATGACGACGAGGAGTGGAAGGACGCACCAAAGGCTTGTTCCCTCGAAAAGCAGTCAAAGTAGCGACGCAAGCGCCGCCCCAAATCCCGCCCCGACAGAAATAGCAATCACACAGACCCAGCGCTGGAGCAGGGCGAACCGCTGCCAGACAACGGCAATCGGGATAATCAAACCGAACAAACAAATCCTATCAAGGATCATGGTCCGGATGACATAACGTCGGACAGGCACCCGGAGCAGTAGACTGCCCGTAAAAGGCTTGTTGCCACCATGAGGAGTCTGAGAAAGAAGAAGCAAAGGCTCAAGGCCGCGCAAGGCACACTCCAAATCATATGGAGTAAAATACTCAACACAGCAGCAAGGTACGGCGACGATCGCCCCTACAAAAGCTACCCAAAGCGGAAGCTGCTACCCGAATTCGATGAGGAGGCCTCAGACCCCCCACAACCAAATATCAAAGCAGCCACCTGGTCAGATGGACGACCCCTCTACCAACGCAGAGCGGCATACAATGCCGCTCACCATACAACACGCAACCAATGCGAGGGCTCGCACCCAAAGAACGGTGCAACAAGATCCATCTATGGACCACGCAAGCGCGCCCCAGCATACAATGCAACACAACAAACATCCGAACAACGCGGTACACCCAGCTACAGGGGTGCCGCACACCCCCTATGTTTCACCGATGAGGTGCTGGACCACGAATTCCTAGAGGGATTCAAGCCCGTAAACATAGAGGCATACGACGGAACAACAGACCCTGGGGTCTGGATTGAGGACTACATCCTTCATATCCATATGGCTCGAGGAGATGACCTCCACGCCATCAAGTACCTACCCCTCAAGCTCAAAGGGCCAGCTCGTCACTGGCTCAAAGGCCTCCCTGAAAGCTCCATTGGAAGTTGGGAAGAGCTCGAAGACGCCTTTCGGGCAAATTTTCAAGGGACCTATGTCCGTCCTCCGGATGCGGACGATTTGAGTCATATAACTCAACAGCCCGGAGAGTTAGCCCGAAAGCTTTGGAACATGTTTCTTACTAAAAAGAACCAGATTGTCGACTGTTTGGACGCCGAAGCCTTAGCGGCTTTCAAGCATAGCGTCCGTGATGAATGGCTTGCCAGACACCTCGGCCAAAATAAGCTGAGAACGATGGCCGCATTAACAAACCTCATGACCCGCTTTTGCGCGGGAGAGGACAGCTGGCTAGCCAGATGCAGCACCAGCGACCCCAGTACATCTGAAGTTAGAGATGGAAACGGGAAATCACGGCGCAACAGCAATAACAAACGCCGAAATAAAGAAGACAACACGAAGGGCACGGCAGTAAATGCCGGATTCAAAAGCTCTCGGCCAGGACAAAAGCTGCCCCCTAAAGGCACCAGGGATGAATTGTCCAGCCTCAACAAAATTCTGGGCCAAGTATGTCAGATTCATAGTACCCCTAGTAAACCTGCTAATCATATCCACAGAGAATGTTGGGTCTTCAAGCAGTCCGACAAGCTCAATGCCGTACACAAGGGGGAGGATACACCAAGTGAAGATGAGGACGAGCCCCCCAAGCAAGATACGGGGGAACAAAAGCAATTTCCACCAGAAGTCAAAACAGTAAACGCGTTACACGTAATCAAGGGAAAAACAAGGCGGCACTCCCAGGAAAGTATACCCAAGTGCCTGTCACCACGAAGTCCTGCCACTGGTCATCTCAACCGATCACTTTCGACCATCGCGATTACTCAGCAAGTATCCGACACGCAGGACGGGCTGCCCTGGTATTAGACCCAGTAATTGGTGGATATCACTTCACAAGGGTCTTGATGGACGGCGGCAGTAGCCTAAACCTAATATATCAGGATACAATCCGCGGGATGGGGTTAGACCCAACACAAATTCGCCATAGCAATACTACCTTTAAAGGAGTAACGCCAGGCCCAGGGGCTTGTTGTACGGGCTCCCTCCTACTACAAGTTACATTCGGCTCCCCCGATAACTTTCGTCGCGAGCATTTAACTTTCCACATCGCTCCGTTTCAAAGTGGCTATCAAGCACTACTCGGACGCGAAGCTTTCGCTCGCTTTAACGCAATACCACACTATGCCTCCCTCACACTCAAGATGCCCGGTCCACGTAGCATCATTACAGTGCATGGAAATATCAAGCGATCTCTACGCGCCGAAGAAAGTGAGGCTGCCCTGGCCGCCGGACACTAAAGGCGCTCGGACAAGCGAAAGCATCCAATAGGTCGTCAAGACCTTAGATACAACTAATCAAGTCCGGTGCCGCTATTTATACGGAAATAAGTGGTCACACCCCTATTTGATACAAGGGGCTCAACGCGCGCAGACAAGTGGTAATTTCTTATCATCTTGAATTATATATGGTTTCTTTAAAAACTATCCTTTTGCACGACAACTTTTTCACTTAACTTCCTCTCTTTCACAGACGATCATTGTGCTACACCCGTCCAGGATACGACACAACGGAGACACAGGCGCAGACGTGCAGCAGGGACCCGCTCCAAGGATTCTTTTTAGATTAAGACCCTGCGTAAACCTTTTTTACTGTCTCTTGTTGATACGTATCCACCGTTGAGAAGGATGCTGACGTCTTGGCATGTGGCCACGCTAGAACAATGCATGTACCTGGACACACGGGGCTTCTTACAAAGGCCACTATTTAGGCCCGGTTTATACCACAAAGACCGAATACCTTAGGGAGTGTTCGGCGTCGCGAGTTTGGCCCTATATGCATCAGCTCCGAATCATTGTCTTTGGTCAAATGTTGGGTTTGCCCGGCTCCTGTGTTTTGGTGCCTTACGTTCCCCCTTGCCGGCTAAGGTAGCACCAGGAGAACTACTGTGATTGTGCCCTGGTTCATCCGGACGAGCACCTCAGTAGAGAAAGCCGAAAACTGACTGTCATGATATAGCGTGAGACTGGTCAACCACTCAATGACCTGTGGGAATGTTAGAATTCCTCCGCCTTAACGAAGGGCCGTTTCCCGGCCAGGCATGTACGCACCCTGAGATCGGGAGAGTGCGGAGCCACCAGGGGCTATCTAGTGCCCCACTGTCAAACTCCTATGGCTAAGTGAAAGTGCTAAAGCATCATAGTCAGGTTGCCTCGCTCGCTCCGCTATCACCTCCTTAATAGGACCAAGACGTTGGGTTAAGTGTGAATGCGTGTTTTTGCGAGCACCTCCGCATTATATGCGTGAGGTTTGAAGCCGACGGCTGCAATCTTTCAGGTTATACACATGTATACATAAACGGCCGCCCAGGAGGCATCATATTACTTTCAGGCAAAAGTATAAAAATAGCCTTACAAAAATTTATAAAAGCATTTCGCTTACAATGAGATTACATATCACTCTTACATAATATTTTTTGAGCACTGGGTCTCTATCAAACGGGCACCCTCAAGAACTTCTCCAAAGTAGTGCTCGGCAGCCTTTCGACCTATAGCCGAAACCCGCGCTGCAACATTGGTAGCATCCATCTCCACCCAATATGCCTTAACACGGACAAAGGCCATCCGTGCGCCCTCTATGCACGCCGACCTCCTCATTGCATCAATACGTGGCACCACGTCAAGGACCTGCTGCACCAAGCTGAAATAGTTGTTCGGTTTTGGCCTTCCCGGCCATAGCTGATCCACAACAGACCTCATAGAGAGTCCGGACAACCTATTTAGTTCGGCCCACTCGGCTAATTGGTCAGTCAATGAAAGTGGACGCTCGGGAGAATGGAATTGCCTCCAAAATAGCTGGTCTACTCCACGGTCCGTCTGACCCTGGAAGTACTTGGCCGCATCGGCAGCGCTCGCCGCCAAATCCATACACACATCCTCCGAACTCGACAGCCGATCCAGAGGGGCATACCGTGGATCTCCGAATTTCCTCCGCAACATAAAGGATTTCCCAGCTACAATATCCCCGGTTTCCCGTAGCTCCTCCTTCTTTGCCCTCATAGCAGAGCAGAGATCCTTTTTCATCGCAGCAGCCTTCTCAAGGTCCGATGCCTTCACTTGGTTTTCCTTTTCAAGAACCCGGCAACGGTCGGCGGCGGCTTTTAATTCTTTAGCCATCTTGGCCATCTTGTCTCGGGTCTCGCCATGCGCGGCCCTCTCGGCTTGCAACTCTTCGGCCGCCTTCACAGCAGCCGCACTACCTAACCTCACTTGTTCCTTGGCTCGGGCAAGTTCTGCCCGCAAGGCTTCAACAGTGGTAGCTCCATCTGCAGTCACAACATATTTAAGATACTGGCATCATGCTGCTCTTCCTATGTGGCGTTTACCAGATATTGACACTTACCCTGTGCCTCGTCATGCCTTTTGTTAACAAGCTCGATGTCGGCGTCTGCCGCATCCAACTGCCGTTCTAAATGGGCAAACTCGCTAGTCCGGCTAGCCACCGGAGCTTCCATCACCTGCACATAAAGGCAGTATAGTTATTTCCCGGAATATGATCCTCTGTTCGTCGTCGTTTCCGACGACAACCAGAGTCTCCAGGGCTACTATCTACACAGGGCACACCTAGCATGTGCAGGATTATCATACATTCTTTTACGTACCTCAAAGCCTGTCAGTAGACTCATAAAAGCTTCATGCAATCCACTTTCGGTGGATGATATTCTCTCCATCACCATATTCATCATCACACGGTGTTCATCTGAGATGGTCGCTCGCCCCACCAACTCCCTCAGAACATCCGATCGCACACTAAACGGGGCCGGACTCTTTTGTCTGCTCCCTTCGGGAGCCGGACACTGGGAGCTTCGGGGGTCAATGGGATTATCTTCTGGCCTCACCGGACTCAGAGAGGCCCTCCGTGACGACACTTCAGGGTCGCCCGCTTCTGGAGCGGAGGAGTCCGGAGGAGGCGTTTCACTCTCCATCATCTCTGGAAGAAGATCCCCCGAAGATGAGCTCATTTGAGAGGAGCTAAGGCCCGAACTGCAGAATATATGCGGTGGTTATTTTCTCAGAAGAAAAAGATGGCATATCGGTACTATTAAAGGTATTTCGGGTCACTTACGACTCGTGGGAGAATTGACCCCCCCGCGGACTTTGTGCGGCAACAGCGCCCTCCAAGGTGGGACCCTCTGTGGGAGACTTCTTCTCCCGTTTGGAAGCTTCGGCTTCCGAATCCCCGGGCATAGTCCTTTTCCTCTTCTGCCCGCCTTCCCTCATCGAGACGCTCGCTCCCTCGGCTAGAATGGGCAGCGTTGGGGGCCCACGTCCGCCCGCATTATCCTCCATAGTATCTTCCTTCAAGGGCTCCGGGCAAGGTGCGGTCTGGAGCATCTTTTCCAATACCGGATTTTCCAAACCCTCAGGGAGGGGGGCCGAACACCGAATCAACTTCGCCTTTGTTAGCCAGTCCTGGTCAAAAAGCAAATTCTCAGAAATAACTTTGTAACAAAGTAGAAATAATATGTTCGGCCGGAAGATGCCTTACCTGTTCGGCGGCACGGTTACTACTCAGACCCACGTCCTCGGTGATTTCCGGACACTCCATCTGAGGTCCGAAGAATGACTTGTACATCTCCTCGTGCGTCAGGCCGAGAAAATTTTGAATAGCACGCGGTCCCTCGGGATTAAACTCCCACAGGCAAAGAGGCCGGCGTTTGCAAGGCTGGACTTGACGAACCAGCATAACCTGTATCACCGCAACCAAACTGAAATCTCCATTGAAGAGATCTCGAATGCGGCCTTGCAGTATAGGCACGTCCTTGACTGGACCCCAGCTCAGACCTCTGCTGATCCATGACATCAGCTGTGGTGGGGGGCCCGAGCGGAACACAGGAGGGCCGCCCACTTGGCACTTCTAGGAGCCGTGATGTAGAACCACTCATGTTGCCACAATTCAGACACCTCTGGGATGGAACCTTTGGGCCACGGAGCTCCCGTCATCTTACGTATTGAGGCACCTCCACACGCTGCATGTTGCCGCTCGGCCAGCTTCGACTTCACTTCAAAGGTCTTGAGCCATAGGCCAAAGTGGGGGGTAACCCGGAGGAAGGCCTCGCACACGACAATAAATGTCGTGATATGAAGAAAGGAGTCCGGAGCTAGATCATGAAAATCTAGCCCGTAGTAAAACATCAAACCCCTGACGAAAGGATCCAGGGCAAGGCCTAGACCTCGGAGGAAGTGGGAAACGAACACGACGTTCTCGTTGGGTTCGGGGGTGGGCACGACCTGCCCTCGGGGAGGCAGCCGATGCAAAATCTCGGCGGTCAGATATCTGGCCTCCCTCAACTTCTTGATGTCTTCTTCCGTGACGGAGGAAGGCATTCATCGACCTTGAAGGCTAGATCCGGACATGACTGAAGGTTCGGGGCGCCTGACCTGAACTTCGGGCGTTTGATCTTGAGGTGGGGGAAGGATTCGATTGAGCATGGGAGGGAAAAATAAAAGCCTTGTCCCCTTTATAAAGAGGGTGAATATCAAGTGTCCTCTCCGTGTTCGTTTGGACTTGCCTATAATCTAGGAGTCCTAGAAGCGGTTGGGTTACCCACGCCCGTATTAATGAGAATCCCGGGATAAGGGGACACGATATCTGCTTTAACAAGACGTGCCAAGGAAACCGCCTCGCATGACGCGCTGAGGTGGGATAATGAAACGGCTCGGATAAAGGCTTGGCCGTGGTGTGACACGCTATGGAATACGTCAGCAGATTAGATTGGTGTAAATATTATTCTCTCTATGGAAATATGTGGAAACTTATTTTGCAGAGTCGGACACTATCTTCGTGTTCAAAATCTTCTATGAAGTACTTGGAGGAGAACCCGCCTTGCAATGCCGAAGACAATCTGCGCGCCGGACTCGTCGTCATTGAAGCCCGGTTCATGGGCTACTGAGGGAGTCCTGGATTAGGGGGTGTCCGGAGAGCCGGACTGTTGGATTATGAAGATACAAGATTGAAGACTCCGTCCCGTGTCCGGAAGGGACTTTCCTTGGCGTGGAAGGCAAGCTTGGCGATATGGATATGAAGATCTCCTACCATTGTAACCGACTTTGTGTAACCCTAAACCTCTCCGGTGTTTATATAAACCGGAGGGTTTTAGTCCGTAGGACAACTTACACATCAACAATCATACCATAGGATAGCTTCTAGGGTTTAGCCTCCTCGATCTCGTGGTAGATCTACTCTTGTACTACCCATATCATCAATATTAATCAAGCAGGACATAGGGTTTTACCTCCATCGAGAGGGCCCGAACCTGGGCAAAACTTTGTGTCCCTTGCCTCCTGTTACCATTCGGCCTAGACGCACAGTTCGGGACCCCCTACCCGAGATCCGCCGGTTTTGACACCGACAGTACTCCTTCCTCCTATATATACCTACGTACCCCCAAACGATCAGATACGGAGCCAAAAACCTAATTCCACCGCCGCAACCTTTTGTACCCACGAGATCCCATCTTGGGGCCTGTTCCGGAGCTCCGCCGGAAGGGGAATCCTCCACGGAGGGCTTCTACATCATCACCATAGCCCCTCCGATGAAGTGTGAGTAGTTTACCTCAGACCTTCGGGTCCATAGTTAGTAGCTAGATGGCTTCTTCTCTCTTTTTGGATATTAATACAATGTTCTTCCCCTCTCTCGTGGAGATCTATTCGATAATATTAGTTAGTGAACCACAAATCAATTGCGAAGAGTGATCCGAGCTGCAACTGCTATCTTCACCGCCTTCCAGTGGCTACGCCAAGTAATAATGGTGCCAAATGTGTAGTGCCCTGTAGCTTCCACACGGGCTACAACTCGGCTTTGAACGTCCTTCTTCTCTCTTTTTGGATATTAATACAATGTTCTTCCCCTCTCTCGTGGAGATCTATTCGATAATATTAGTTAGTGAACCACAAATCAATTGCGAAGAGTGATCCGAGCTGCAACTGCTATCTTCACCGCCTTCCAGTGGCTACGCCAAGTAATAATGGTGCCAAATGTGTAGTGCCCTGTAGCTTCCACACGGGCTACAACTCGGCTTTGAACGTCCTTCTTCTCTCTTTTTGGATATTAATACAATGTTCTTCCCCTCTCTCGTGGAGATCTATTCGATAATATTAGTTAGTGAACCACAAATCAATTGCGAAGAGTGATCCGAGCTGCAACTGCTATCTTCACCGCCTTCCAGTGGCTACGCCAAGTAATAATGGTGCCAAATGTGTAGTGCCCTGTAGCTTCCACACGGGCTACAACTCGGCTTTGAACGTCCGGACTTTTACACCAGCACCAGCCTCGACCTCCATCTTGACTCCAGCCGGGCTCGGCACCTCGACTTGGTAGTTGGTACACAGAGTCAACCTGGCCAACATTGGTCACCGTCTTTGACATGGTGACCGGATGCCTTAGGCCGGGGACCAGGACCGTGATGGAGGATATGTTCGATTGGTATTCGCCATCGTCCATTTTGGTGAACCTTCCTTGCACCCTCAGTTGGCGTCTGCCAGAGCCTTCGTGCAAGCATACTGCAAAGAACAGAATTGCAAACCTTGATCACTATCTGATCTTCCATCTTGTTGTTTAATAACTACTTGTGTATTAGTAGAAGAAGAAAAGGAAGAGAGATTTGTTTGCATACCTTGATCTTTCTGCCAAAGTTCGTGTTGATCTTCTTCTGGAGAGCTTCTGCTTCCTTTCTTCGCTTTTCGGGTCACTGATGGTCACAAGCCTCTTTCCTGCACATTTCCCGCCAACCCAGGTCAAGGGGTATTTTGTTGGGGAACGTAGTAATTCAAAAAAATTCCTACGCACACGCAACATCATGGTGATGCATAGCAACGAGAGGAGAGTGTTGTCCATGTACCCGTAGACCGAAAGCGGAAGCATTATGACAACGTGGTTGATGTAGTCGTACGTCTTCACGATCCGACCGATCCTAGTACCGAAAGTACGGCACCTCCGTGATCTGCACACGTTCAACTCAGTGACGTCCCACGAACTCTAGATCCAGCTGAGTGTCGAGGGAGAGTTTCGTCAGCATGACGGCGTGTTGACGGTGATGATGAAGCTACCGGCGTAGGGCTTCACCTAAGCACTGGAACAATATGACTGAGGTGGATTATGGTGAAGGGGGGCACCACACATATCTAAGAGATCAATAATCAACTTGTGTGTTCTAGGGTGCCCCCTACCTCGTATATAAAGGAGAAAGGGGGGAGGCCGGCCGGACCTTGGGGCGCGCTAGGAGAGGAGTCCTCCTCCTCCTAGTAGGAGTAGGACTCCCCTTTCCTAGTCCTACTAGGAGGGGGAAAGGAAGGAGGAGAGGGAGAAGGAAAGGGGGCGCCGCCCCCCTTCCCTAGTCCAAATCGGACCAGAGGGGCAGGGGACGCGTGACCTACCCTGGCCGGCCCTCTCTCTCTCCACTAAGGCCCATGTGGCCCATTAGTTCCCCCCCCCCCCCGGGGGGGGGGGGTTCCGGTAACCCTTCGGCACACCGGTTTTCTCTGAAATCACCCGGAACACTTCCGGTGTCCGAATATAGCCGTCCAATATGTCAATCTTTATGTCTCGACCATTTCGATACTCCTCGTCATGTCCGTTATCACATCCGGGACTCCGAACTATCTTCGGTACATCAAAACACATAAACTCATATTACCAATCATCACCGAACGTTAAGCGTGTGGACCCTACGGGTTCGAGAACTATGTAGACATGACCAAGACACGTCTCCGGTCACTAACCAATAGTGGAACCTGGATGTTCATATTGGCTCCCACATATTCTACGAAAATCTTTATCAGTCAAACCGCATAACAACATATGTTGTTCCTTTGTTATTGGTATGTTTCTTGCCCGAGATTCGATCGTTGGTATCTCAATAACTAGTTCAATCTCATTACCAGCAAGTCTCTTTACTCGTTCTATGCCAACTCAACAAGTACCATCGGAGACACCTGTAGAGCACCTTTATAATCACCCAGTTACGTTGTGACGTTTGGTAGCACACTAAGTGTTCCTCCGGTATTCGGGAGTTGCATAATCTCGTAGTCATAGGAACATGTATAAGTCATGAAGAAAGCAATAGCAATATACTAAACGATCAAGTGCTAAGCTAACGGAATGGGTCAAGTCAATCACATCATTCTCTAATGATGTGATCCCGTTAATCAAATGACAACTCATGTCTATGGCTAGGGAACTTAATCATCTTTGATTCAACGAGCTAGTCAAGTAGAGGCATACAAGTGACACTCTGTTTGTCTATGTATTCACACATGTACTAAGTTTCTGGTTAATACAATTCTAGCATGAATAACAAACATTTATCATGATGTAAGGAAATATAAATAACAACTTTATTATTGCCTCTAGGCATATTTCCTTCAGTCTCCCACTTGCACTAGAGTCAATAATCTAGATTACACAGTAATGATTCTAACACCCATGGAGTCTTGGTGCTGATCATGTTTTGCTCGTGAGAGAGGCTTAGTCAATGGGTCTACAACATTCAGATTTGTATGTACTTTGCAAATCTCTATGTCTCCCTCCTTGACTTGATCGCTAATACGTCTCCAACATATCTATAATTTTTGATTGGTCCATGCTATATTATCTATTGTTTTGGACCATATTGGGCTTTATTTTCCACTTTTATATTATTTTTGGGACTAACCTATTAACCGGAGGCCCAACCCTGATTTGATGTTTTTTGCCTATTTCAATGTTTTGAAGAAACGAGATATCAAACAGAGTCCAAATGGAATGAAACCTTTGGGGACGTGATTTTCTCAACAAATATGATCCAGGAGACTTGGACCCTCCGTCAAGAAAGGAGGGAGGCGGCCACGAGGGTGGAGGGCGCCCCCCTAGGGCGCACCCCCTGCCTTGTGGGCCCCTCGAAGCTCCACCGACGTACTCCTTCCTCCTATATATACCTACGTACCCCCAAACGATCAGATACGGAGCCAAAAACCTAATTCCACCACCGCAACCTTCTGTACCCAAGAGATCCCATCTTGGGGCCTGTTCCGGAGCTCCGCCGGAAGGGGAATCCACCACGGAGGGCTTCTACATCATCAACATAGCCCCTCTGATGAAGTGTGAGTAGTTTACCTCAGACCTTCGGGTCCATAGTTAGTAGCTAGATGGCTTCTTCTCTCTTTTTGGATCTCAATACAATGTTCTCCCCCTATCTCGTGGAGACCTATTCGATAATATTAGTTAGTGAACCACAAATCAATTGCGAAGAGTGATCCGAGCTGCAACTGCTATCTTCACCGCCTTCCAGTGGCTACGCCAAGTAATAATGGTCCCAAATGTGTAGTGCCCTGCAGCTTCCACACGGGCTACAACTTGGCTTTGAACGTCCGGACTTTTACACCAGCACCAGCCTTGACCTCCATCTTGACTCCAGCCGGGCTCGGCACCTCGACTTGGTAGTTGGTACACAGAGTCAACCTGGCCAACATTGGTCACCGTCTTTGACATGGTGACCGGACGCCTTAGGCCGGGGACCAGGACCGCGATGGAGGATAGGTTCGATTGGTATTCGCCATCGTCCATTTTGGCGAACCTTCCCTTGCATCCTCAGTTGGTGTCTGTCAGAGCCTTCGTGCAAGCATACTGCAAAGAACAGAATTGCAAACCTTGATCACTATCTGATCTTCCATCTTGTTATTTAATTACTACTTGTGTATTAGTAGAAGAAGAAAAGGAAGAGAGATTTTTTTGCATACCTTGATCTTTCTGCCAAAGTTCCTGTTGATCTTCTTCTGGAGAGCTTCTGCTTCCTTTCTTCGCTTTTCGGGTCACTGATGGTCATAAGCCTCTTGCCTGCACATTTCCCGCCAACCCAGGTCAAGGGGTATTTTGTTGGGGAACGTAGTAATTCAAAAAAATTCCTACGCACACGCAACATCATGGTGATGCATAGAAACGAGAGGAGAGTGTTGTCCATGTACCATCGTAGACCGAAAGCGGAAGCGTTATGACAACGTGGTTGATGTAGTCGTACGTCTTCACGATCCGACCGATCCTAGTACCGAAAGTACATCACCTCCGCGATTTTCACACGTTCAGCTCGGTGACGTCCCACGAACTCTAGATCCAGCTGAGTGTCGAGGGAGAGTTTCGTCAGCATGACGACGTGTTGACGGTGATGATGAAGCTACCGGCGTAGGGCTTCGCCTAAGCACTGCAACAATATGACTGAGGTGGATTATGGTGAAGGGGGGCACCACACACGGCTAAGAGATCAATGATCAACTTGTGTGTTCTAGGGTGCCCCCCTGCCCCGTATATAAAGGAGCAAGGGGGGAGGCCGGCCGGCCCTTGGGGCGCGCTAGGAGAGGAGGATTCCTCCTCCTAGTAGGAGTAGGACTCCCCTTTCCTAGTCCTACTAGGAGGGGGAAAGGAAGGAGGAGAGGGAGAAGGAAAGGGGGGCGCCGCCCCCCCTTCCCTAGTCCAAATCGGACCAGAGGGGCAGGGGACGCGCGGCCTGCCCTGGCCGGCCCTCTCTCTCTCCACTAAGGCCCATGTGGCCCATTAGTTCCCCGGGGGGGGGGGGGGGGGGTTCCGGTAACCCTTCGGCACTCCGGTTTTCTCTAAAATCACCCGGAACACTTCCGGTGTCCGAATATAGCCGTCCAATATATCAATCTTTATGTCTCAACCATTTCGAGACTCCTCGTCATGTCCGTGATCACATCCGGGACTCTGAACTATCTTCGGTACATCAAAACACATAAACTCATATTACCAATCGTCACCGAACGTTAAGCGTGCGGACCCTACGGGTTCGAGAACTATGTAGACATGACCAAGACACGTCTCCGGTCAATAACTAATAGCAGAACCTGGATGTTCATATTGGCTCCCACATATTCTACAAAAATCTTTATCGGTCAAACCGCATAACAACATATGTTGTTCCCTTTGTTATCGGTATGTTACTTGCCCGAGATTCGATCGTTGGTATCTCAATAACTAGTTCAATCTCATTACCAGCAAGTCTCTTTACTCGTTCCGTAATGTATCATCCCGCAACTAAATCATTAGTTACATTGCTTGCAAGGCTTATAGTGATGTGCATTACCGAGAGGGCCTACAGATACCTCTCCGACAATCGGGTTGAAAAATCCTAATCTCGATCTATGCCAACTCAACAAGTACCATCGGAGACACCTGTAGAGCACCTTTATAATCACCCAGTTACTTGTGACGTTTGGTAGCACACTAAGTGTTCCTCCGGTATACGGGAGTTGCATAATCTCATAGTCATACGAACATGTATAAGTCATGAAGAAAGCAATAGCAATATACTAAACGATCAAGTGCTAAGCTAACGGAATGGGTCAAGTCAATCACATCATTCTCTAATGATGTGATCCCGTTAATCAAATGACAACTCATGTCTATGGCTAGGGAACTTAATCATCTTTGATTCAACGAGCTAGTCAAGTAGAGGCATACTAGTGACACTCTGTTTGTCTATGTATTCACACATGTACTAAGTTTCTGGTTAATACAATTCTAGCATGAATAACAAACATTTATCATGATGTAAGGAAATATAAATAACAACTTTATTATTGCCTCTAGGCATATTTCCTCCAATCTCCCTGAGGGAGTCCTGGATTAGGGGGTGTCCGGATAGCCGGACTATATCCTTTGGCCGGACTGTTGGATTATGAAGATACAAGATTGAAGACTTCATCCCGTGTCCGGAAGGGACTTTCCTTGGCGTGGAAGGCGAAGCTTGGCGATACGGATATGAAGATCTCCTACATTGTAACCGACTTTGTGTAACCCTAACCCTCTCCGGTGTCTATATAAACCGGAGGGTTTTAGTCCGTAGGACAACGTACACATCAACAATCATACCATAGGCTAGCTTCTAGGGTTTAGCCTCCTCAATCTCGTGGTAGATCTACTCTTGTACTACCCATATAATCAATATTAATCAAGGAGGACGTAGGGTTTTACCTCCATCGAGAGGGCCCGAACCTGGGTAAAACTTCGTGTCCCTTGCCTCCTGTTACCATCCGGCCTAGACGCATAGTTCAGGACCCCCTACCCGAGATCCGCCGGTTTTGACACCATCATTGGTGCTTTCATTGAGAGTTCCTCTGTGTCGTCGCTGTCAGGCTCGATGGCTCCTACGATCATCAATAGCGATGCAGTCCAGGGTGAGACCTTCCTCCCCGGACAGATCTTCGTCTTCGGCGGCTTCGCACTGCGGGCCAATTCGCTTGGCCATCTGGAGCAGATCGAAAGCTACGCCTCTGGCCGTCAGGTCAGATTTGGAAGTTTAAACTACACGGCTGACATCCGCGGAGACTTGATCTTCGACGGATTCGAGCCACTGCCGAGCGTGCCACTCTGTCACGACGATCATGATTTAGCTCTGCCGCCGAACAGTGCCCTGGAGGCCGCACCCGCGTCAGCTCCGATCCCTAATTCGGAGCCAACTACGCCGACCGAGGATGGGCGGTTGGACGCCACCTCGGGGGCTGCGACCCTAACGGCGATTGAGCCGAACACCAGGCCCCGTACTCTGCGAGACTCATGACTCCAAGGAGCCGGACTCCTCTCCGGACTCGGAACCCTCCGCGCCCCTGCCGATCGAATCTGATTGGGCACCGATCATGGAGTTCACTGTCGTGGACATCTTTCAGCACTCGCCTTTGGGCGATATCCTGAAGTCACTGAAGTCTCTCTCTTTATTAGGAGAGCCCTGGCCGGACTACGGTCAACAAGGTTGGGGTACGGACGATGAAGAAATTCAAAGCCCACCCACCACCCACTTTGTAGCCACTGTCGACGACTTAACCGACATGCTCGACTTCGACTCCGAAGACATCGACGGTATGGACGCCGATGAAGGAGATGATGAAGAACCAGTGCCTACTAGGCCCTGGAAAGCCACCTCGTCATATGACATATACATGGTGGACACCCCAAAAGAGGGAGATGGCGATGGAACAGTGGAGGATGACCCCTCCAAGAAACAGCCTAAGCGCCGGCGTCAGCGGCGCCGCTCAAAATCCCGCCAAAACAAATACGGTGATTCCAATAAGGGAGATAATAATACTCCGGAAAGTGCCAAGAAAACCCCCTCCAGCAAGATTTAGCACAGGAGGATGGAGAAACCAGCCCTCATGAGAGCGGCAGATAGAGAGGTCGAGGACAATAATTATATGCCTCCCTCCGAAAAGACGAGGCAAGCCTCAACGACGACGAATTCGTCGTGCCAGAGGATTCCGTCGAGCAAGAGCGTTTTCAACGCAGGCTTATGGCCACGGCAAGAAGCCTCAAGAAAAAACAGCAACAACTTAGAGCTGATCAAGATTTGCTAGTCGACAGATGGACTGAAGTCCTTGCTGCCGAAGAGCATATACTCGAACGCCCCTCCAAGAGCTACCCAAAGCGCAGGTTGCTACCCCGATTAGAGGAGGAAGCACTTGATGCGGCCGCGGCCACCTCGTGGTCGCGACAGAGAGCCTCTCGGCCCTCCACTCAAGCCGCACCCCGTACCAAGGCATGGGAATATGCGCCGGACTTACGAGACATGTTGGAGGAACAAGCAAGGCAAACAAGATCGATCTACGGATCGCGTGGGCGCCCCACGGCTCGAGACGGTAACCGTCACGCCGGGCACAAATTCGGCAGGGCCGAAGACTAGTAGACAAGGCTCATGGAGCTACGTCATGATATAGCCCAGTACAGAGGCGCCGCAACCCCACTTCTGCTTTACAGACGAAATAATGGATCATCAATCCCCGAGGGTTTCAAACCCGTAAACATCAAATCATATGATGGCACAACAGATCCTGCGGTATGGATCGAGGATTATCTCCTTCATATCCACATGGCCCGCGGTGATGATTTCCACGCCATCAAATACCTCCCACTCAAGCTTAAAGGACCAGCTCGGCATTGGCTTAACAGCTTGCCAATAGGATCAATCAGTTGTTGCGAGGACCTCGAAGCCGCATTCCTCGACAATTTTCAGGGCACTTATGTGCGACCCCCAGACGCCGATGACCTAAGTCACGTAATTCAGCAGCCAGAGGAATCGGCCAGGCAATTCTGGACATGGTTCCTAACAAAGAAAAATCAAATAGTCGACTGTCCGGACGCTGAGGCCCTAGCAGCCTTCAAGCACAATATCCGTGACGAGTGGCTGGCCCGGCACCTTGGACAGGAAAAGCCGAAGTCTATGGCAGCACTCACGACACTCATGACCCGCTTTTGCGCGGGAGAAGACAGCTGGCTTGCTCATAGCAACAATATGACCAAGAACCCTGGTAATTCGGACACCAGGGATAGTAGTGGCAGGTCGCGTCGCAACAAGCAGAAGCGCCGCATTAACGGCGACAATGCTGAGGATACGACAGTTAATGCCGGATTCAGAGGCTCTAAATCCGGTCAGCGGAAAAAGCCATTCAAAAGAGAATCCTAGGGGCCCGTCCAGTTTGGACCGAATACTCGACGCTTGTGCCAGATACATGGCACCCCTGAAAAGCCGGCCAATCACACCAACAGGATTGTTGGGTGTTCAAGCAGGCAGGCAAGTTAAACACCGAAAACGAAGACAAGGGGCTGCATAGCGATGACGACGAGGAGCCCCGGCCGCCGAACAACAGTGGACAGAAGGGTTTTCCCCCACAAGTGCGGACGGTGAACATGATATACGCAACCCATCCCCAAAAGGGAGCGGAAGCGCGCGTTAAGGGACGTATACGCGGTAGAGCCAGTCGCCCCAAAGTTCAACCCATGGTCCTCCTGCCCGATCACCTTTGATCGAAGGGACCATCCCACTAGCATCCGTCATGGCGGATTCGCCGCATTGGTTCTAGACCCAATTATTGACGGATTTTCATCTCACTAGAGTCCTTATGGACGGCGGCAGCAGCCTGAACCTGCTTTACCAGGATACAGTGCGGAAAATGGGCATAGATCCCTCGAGGATTAAGCCCACCAAAATGACCTTTAAAGGTGTAATACCAGGTGTAGAGGCCAACTGTACAGGCTCAGTCACACTTGAAGTGGTCTTCGGATCTCCGAATAATTTCCGAAGCGAGGAGTTAATCTTCGACATAGTCCCGTTTCGCAGTGGTATCACGCACTGCTCGGGCGAACCGCATTCGCCAAGTTCAATGCGTACCGCACTACGCATACCTTAAGCTCAAGATGCCAGGCCCTCGAGGAGTAATTACGGTCAATGGAAACACCGAACGCTCCCTCCGAACAGAGGAGCACACGGCGGCCCTTGCAGCGGAAGTACAAAGCAGCCTCTCCAGGCAGTTCTCCAGTCCGGCCACTAAATGACCGGACACGTCAAGTGCGCCCGGAGTAACCTACAACAAGACCGCCTGACACGATCCGAGAAAGCGTAGCAACGCGGCCCCAACCCCAACCCTCGCAAAAAGGCGGACGCCAGTACTTCGCGTACATAACTACGCTCTAGAGATACCATGGGCACAGGGGGAGGGGCACCATCACGGCACGCCCAAAACAAGGCTTAAACTGTACTAGGGGCTGCCGATTTTTTTTTAAAAATTTCTCTTACTTTCAGGACTCCATCGTTCGGAAGGCCTGTTCGTAGTTCATTTGCCGCACAAACTGTTGGGGAACGTAGTAATTTCAAAAAAATTCCTACGCACACGCAAGATCATGGTGACGCGTAGCAACAAGAGGGGAGAGTGTGATCTACGTACCCTTGTAGATCGACAACGGAAGCGTTTGGTTGATGTAGTCGTACGTCTCCACGGCCCGACCGATCAAGCACCGAAACTACGGCACCTCTGAGTTCTAGCACACGTTCTGCTCGATGACGATCCCCGGACTCCGATCCAGCAAAGTGTCGGGGAAGAGTTCCGTCAGCACGACGGCGTGGTGACGATCTTGATGTACTACTATCGCAGGGCTTCGCCTAAGCACCGCTACAATATTATCGAGGACTATGGTGGCAGGGGGCGCCGCACACGGCTAAGAATATGATCACGTGGATCAACTTGTGTGTCTATGGGGTGCCCCCTGCCCCCGTATATAAAGGAGTGGAGGAGGGGAGGGCCGGCCCTCTCTATGGCGCGCCCTAGGGGAGTCCTACTCCCACCGGGAGTAGGATTCCCCCTTTCCTAGTCCAACTAGGAGTCCTTCCATGTAGTAGGAGTAGGGGACAAGGAAGGGGAAGAGGGAAGAGAAGGAAGGAGGGGGCGCAGCCCCTCCCCCTAGTCCAATTCGGACTAGGCCTTGGGGGGGGCGCGGCCTGCCTCTCCTTCTCCCCTAAAGCCCAATAAGGCCCATATACTTCTTCTCCCGTATTCCCGTAACTCCCTGGTACTCCGAAAAATACCCGAACCACTCAGAACCTTTCCGATGTCCGAATATAGTCGTCCAATATATCGATCTTTACGTCTCGACCATTTCGAGACTTCTCGTCATGTCCCCGGATCTCATCCGGGACTCGAACTCCTTCGGTACATCCAAAACTCATAACTCATTATATATAATGTCATCGAACCTTTAAGCGTGCGGACCCTACGGGTCGAGAACAATGTAGACATGACCGAGACACGTCTCCGGTCAATAACCATAGCAGGACTGGATGCCCCATATTGCTCCTACATATTCTACGAAGATCTTTATCGGTCAGACCGCATAACAACATACGTTGTTCCCTTTGTCATCGGTATGTTACTTGCCCGAGATTCGATCGTCGGTATCTCAATACCTAGTTCAATCTCATTACCGGCAAGTCCCTTTACTCGTTCCGTAATACATCATCTCGCAACTAACTCATTAGTTGCAATGCTTGCAAGGCTTAAGTGATGTGCATTACCGAGAGGGCCCAGAGATACCTCTCCGACAATCGGAGTGACAAATCCTAATCTCGAAATATGCCAACCCAACAAGTACCTTCGGAGACACCTGTAGAGCACCTTTATAATCACCCAGTTACGTTGTGACGTTTGGTAGCACACAAAGTGTTCCTCCGGCACACGGGAGTTGCATAATCTCATAGTCATAGGAACATGTATAAGTCATGAAGAAAGCAATAGCAACATACTAAACGATCGGGTGCTAAGCTAATGAAATGGGTCATGTCAATCAGATCATTCAACTAATGATGTGATCCCGTTAATCAAATGACAACTCTTTGTCCATGGTTTAGGAAACATAACCATCTTTGATTAGCAAGCTAGTCAAGTAGAGGCATACTAGTGACACTCTGTTTGTCTACGTGTTCACACATGTATTATGTTTCCGGTTAATACAATTCTAGCATGAATAATAAACTTTTATCATGATATAAGGAAATAAATAATAACTTTATTATTGCCTCTAGGGCATATTTCCTTCAGTCTCCCACTTGCACTAGAGTCAATAATCTAGATCACATCACCATGTGATTAACATCGATAGTTCACATAATCATGTGATTAACACCCATAGTTCACATCGCCATGTGACCAACACCCAAAGGGTTTACTAGATTCAGTAATCTAGTTCACATCGCTATGTGATTAACACCCAAAGAGTACTAAGGTGTGATCATGTTTTGCTTGTGAGATAATCTTAGTCAACGGGTCTGCCACATTCAGATCCGCATGTATTTTGCAAATTTCTATGTCAACAATGCTCTGCATGGAGCTACTCTAGCTAATTGCTCCCACTTTCAATATGTATCTAGACCGAGACTTAGACTCATCTAGATTAGTGTCAAAACTTGCATCGGCGTAACCCTTTACGACGAACCTTTTTTCACTTCCATAATCGAGAAACATTACCTTATTCCACTAAGGATAATTTTGACCGCTGTCCAGTGATCTACTCCTAGATCACTATTGTACTCCCTTGCCAAACTCAGTGGTAGGGTATACAATAGATCTGGTACACAGCATGGCATACTTTATAGAACCTATGACCAAGGCATAGGGAATGACATTCATTCTCTTTCTATCTTCTGCCGTGGTTGGGCTTTGAGTATTACTCAATTTCACACCTTGTAACATAGGCAAGAAACTCTTTCTTTGACTGTTCCATTTTGAACTACTTCAAAATCTTGTCAAGGTATGTATTTATTGAAAAAACTTATCAAGCGTCTTGATCTATCTCTATAGATCATGATGCTCAATATGTAAGGAACTTCACCGAGGTCTTTCTTTGAAAAACTCCTTTCAAACACTCCTTTATGCTTTGCAGAATAATTCTACATTATTTCCGATCAACAATATGTCATTCACATATACTTATCAGAAATTCTATAGTGCTCCCACTCACTTTCTTGTAAATACAGGCTTCACCGCAAGTCTGTATAAAACTATATGCTTTGATCAACTTATCAAAGCGTATATTCCATCTCCGAGATGCTTACACCAGTCCATAGATGGATCGCTGGAGTTTGCACATTTTGTTAACACATTTAGGATGGACAAAAACTTCTGGTTGCATCATATACAATAAATCCATTAAGGAATGCAGTTTCGTTTATCCATTTGCCATATTTCATAAAATGCGGCAATTGCTAACATGATTCAGACAAACTTAAGCATAGATACGAGTGAGAAACTCTCATCATAGTCAACACCTTGAACTTGTCGAAAACCTTTTGCGACAATTCTAGCTTTGTAGATAGTAACACTACTATCAGCGTCCGTCTTCTTTTTGAAGATCCATTTAATCTCAATGGCTTGCTGAACATCGGGCAAGTCAACCAAAGTCCATACTTTGTTCTCATACATGGATCCCATCTCAGATTTCATGGCCTCAAGCCATTTTGCGGAATCTGGGCTCATCATCGCTTCCTCATAGTTTGTAGGTTCATCATGATCTAGTAGCATGACTTCCAGAACAGGATTACCGTACCACTCTGGTGCGGATCTCACTCTGGTTGATCTACGAGGTTCAGTAGTATCTTGTTCTGAAGTTTCATGATCATTATCATTAGCTTCCTCACTTATTGGTGTAGGTGTCACAGAAACAGGTTTCTGTGATGCATTACTCTCCAACAAGGGAGCAGGTACAGTTACCTCGTCAAGTTCTACTTTCCTCCCACTCACTTCTTTTGAGAGAAACTCCTTCTCCAGAAAGTTTCCGAACGTAGCAACAAAAGTCTTGCCTTCGGATCTGTGATAGAAGGTGTATCCAATAGTCTCCTTTGGATATCCTATGAAGACACATTTCTCCGATTTGGGTTCGAGCTTATCAGGTTGAAGCTTTTTCACATAAGCATCGCAGCCCCAAACTTTCAGAAACGACAACTTTGGTTTCTTGCCAAACCATAGTTCATAAGGCGTCATCTCAACGGATTTAGATGGTGCCCTATTTAACGTGAATGCAGCTGTCTCTAATGCATAACCCCAAAACGATAGTGGTAGATCGGTAAGAGACATCATAGATCGCACTATATCTAATAAAGTACGGTTATGACGTTCGGACACACCATTACACTATGGTGTTCTAGGTGGCGTGAGTAGTGAAACTATTTCACATTGTTTTAATTGAAGGCCAAACTCGTAACTCAAATATTTTACCTCTGCGATCATATCGTAGAAACTTTTATTTTCTTGTCACGATGATTTTCCACTCCACTCTGAAATTCTTTGAACTGTTCAAATGTTTCAGACTTATGTTTCATCAAGTAGATATCCCCATATCTGCTCAAATCATCTGTGAAGGTCAGAAAATAATGATACCTGCTGCAAGCCTTAATATTCATCGGACCACATACATCAGTATGTATGATTTCCAACAAATCTGTTGCTTGCTTCATTGTTCCGGAGAATGGCGTTTTAGTCATCTTGCCCATAAGGCATGGTTCGCAAGCATCAAGTGATTCATAATCAAGTGATTCCAAAAGCCCATCAGCATGGAGTTTCTTCATGCGCTTTACACCAATATGACCTAAACGGCAGTGCCACAAACAAGTTGCACTATCATTATTAACTTTGCATCTTTTGGTTTCAATATTATGAATATGTGTATCACTACGATCGAGATCCAACGAACTTGTTTCATTGGGTGTATGGCCATAGAAGGTTTTATTCATGTAAACAGAACAACAATTATTCTCTGACTTTAATGAATAACTGTATTGCAATAAACATGATCAAATCATATTTATGCTCAACGCAAAAACCAAATAACACTTATTTAGGTTCAACACTAATCCCGAAAGTATAGGGGAGTCTGCGATGATGATCATATCAATCTTGGAACTACTTCCAACACACATCGTCACTTCACCCTTAACTAGTCTCTGTTTATTCTGCAACTCCTGTTTCGAGTTACTAATCTTAGCAACTGAACTAGTATCAAATACCGAGGGGTTGCTATAAACACTAGTAAAGCACACATCAATAACATGTATATTAAATATACCTTTGTTCACTTTGCCATCCTTCTTATCCGCCAAATACTTGGGGCAGTTCCGCTTCCAGTGATCAGTCCCTTTGCAGTAGAAGCACTTAGTCTCAGGCTTAGGACCAGACTTGGGCTTCTTCACTTGAGCAGCAACTTGCTTGCCGTTCTTCTTGAAGTTCCCCTTCTTCCCTTTGCCGTTTTCTTGAAACTAGTGGTCTCGTCAACCATCAACACTTGATGTTTTTCTTGATTTCTACCTTCGTCGATTTTAGCATCACGAAGAGCTTGAGAATTGTATCCGTTATCCCTTGCATATTATAGTTCATCACGAAGTTCCACTAACTTGGTGATGGTGACTAGAGAATTCTATCAATCACATTCTTATCTGGAAGATTAACTCCCACTTGATTCAAGCGATTGTAGTACTCAGACAATCTGAGCACATGCTCACTGCTTGAGCGATTCTCCTCCATCTTTTAGCTATAGAACTTTGTTGGAGACTTCATATCTCTCAACTCGGGTATTTGCTTGAAATATTAACTTCAACTCCTAGAACATCTCATATGGTCCATGACGTTCAAAACGTCTTTGAAGTCCCGATTCTAAGCCGTTAAGCATGGTGCACTAAACTTTCAAGTAGTCATCATATTGAGCTAGCCAAACGTTCATAACGTCTGCATCTGCCCCTGCAATAGGTCTGTCACCTAGTGGTGCATCAAGGACATAATTCTTCTGTGCAGCAATGAGGATAAACCTCAGATCACGGATCCAATCCGCATCATTGCTACTAACATCTTTCAACACAATTTTCTCTAGGAACATATCAAAATAAACACAGGGAAGCAACAACGCGAGCTATTGATCTACAACATAATTTGCAAAATACTACCAGGACTAAGTTCATGATAAATTTAAGTTCAATTAATCATATTACTTAAGAACTCCCACTTAGATAGACATCCCTCTAATCCTCTAAGTGATCACATGATCCAAATCAACTAAACCATGTCCGATCATCACGTGAGATGGAGTAGTTTCATTGGTGAACATCACTATGTTGATCATATCTACTATATGATTCACGCTCGACCTTTCGGTCTCCGTGTTCCGAGGCCATATCTGTATATGCTTGGCTCGTCAAGTATAACCTGAGTATTCCGCGTGTGCAACTGTTTTGCACCCGTTGTATTTGAACGTAGAGCCTATCACACCCGATCATCACGTGGTGTCTCAGCACGAAGAACTTTCGCAACGGTGCATACTCAGGGAGAACACTTCTTGATAATTAGTGAGAGATCATCTTAAAATGCTACCGTCAAACTAAGCAAAATAAGATGTATAAAAGATAAACATCATATGCAATCAAAATATGTGACATGATATGGCCATCATCATCTTGCGCCTTTGATGTCCATCTCCAAAGTACTGTCATGATCTCTATCATCACCGGCATGACACCATGATCTCCATCATCTTGATCTATATCAATGTGTCATCACACGGTCGTCTCGCCAACTATTGCTCTTGCAACTATTGCTATCGCATAGCGATAAAGTAAAGCAATTATTTGGCGCTTGCATCTTATGCAATAAAGAGACAACCATAAGGCTTTTGCCAGTTGCTGATAACTTCAACAAAACATGATCATCTCATACAACAACTTATATCTCATCACGTTTTGACCATATCACATCACAACATGCCCTGCAAAAACGTGTTAGACGTCCTCTACTTTGTTGTTGCAAGTTTTACGTGGCTGCTATGGGCTTAAGCAAGAACCAATCTTACCTACGCATCAAAACCACAATGATAGTTTGTCAAGTTGATGCTGTTTTAACCTTCGGAAGTACCGGGCGTAGCCACACTCGGTTCAACTAAAGTTGGAGAAACTGTCACCCGCTAGCCACCTTTGTGCAAAGCACGTCGGGAAAACTGGTCTCGCGTAAGCGTACGCATAATGTCGGTCCGGGCCGCTTCGTCCAACAATACCGCCGAACCAAAGTATGGCATGCTGGTAAGCAGTATGACTTATATCGCCCACAACTCACTTGTGTTCTACTCGTGCATATAACATCAACACATAAAACCTAGGCTCGGATGCCACTGTTGGGGAACGTAGTAATTTCAAAAATCTTCCTATGCACACGCAAGATCATGGTGACGCATAGCAACGAGAGGGGAGAGTGTGATCTACGTACCCTTGTAGATCGACAACGGAAGCGTTTGGTTGATGTAGTCGTACGTCTCCACGGACCGACCGATCAAGCACCGAAACTACGACACCTCCGAGTTCTAGCACACGTTCAGCTCGATGACGATCCCCGGACTCTGATCCAGCAAAGTGTCGGGGAAGAGTTTCGTCAGCACGATGGCATGGTGACGATCTTGATGTACTACTGTCGCAGGGCTTCGCCTAAGCACCGCTAAAATATTATCGAGGACTATGGTGGCAGGGGGCGCCGCACACGGCTAAGAATATGATCACGTGGATCAACTTGTGTGTCTATGGGGTGCCCCCTGCCTCCGTATATAAAGGAGTGGAGAAGGGGAGGGCCGGCCCTCTCTATGGCGCACCCTAGGGGAGTCCTACTCCCACCGGGAGTAGGATTCCCCCTTTCCTAGTCCAACTAGGTGTCCTTCCATGTAGTAGGAGTAGGGGACAAGGAAGGGGAAGAGGGAAGAGAAGGAAGGAGGGGGCGCAGCCCCTCCCCCTAGTCCAATTCGGACTAGGCCTTGGGGGGGGCGCGCAGCCTGCCTCTCCTTCTCCCCTAAAGCCCAATAAGGCCCATATACTTCTTCTCCCGTATTCCCATAACTCCCCGGTACTCCGAAAAATACCCGAACCACTCGGAACCTTTCCGATGTCCGAATATATGTTGGTTTCGTAGTAATTTCAAAAAATTTCCTACGCACACGCAAGATCATGTGATGCATAGCAACGAGAGGGGAGAGTGTTGTCTACGTACCCACGCAGACCGACTGCGGAAGCGTTGACACAACGTAGAGGAAGTAGTCGTACGTCTTCACATCCAACCGATCAAGCACCGAAACTACGGCACCTCCGAGTTCGAGCACACGTTCAGCTCGATGACGATCCCCGGACTCCGATCCAGCAAAGTGTCGGGGAAGAGTTCCGTCAGCACGACGGCGTGGTGACGATCTTGATGTACTACAGCAGCAGGGCTTCGCCTAAACTCCGCTACAGTATTATCGAGGACTATGGTGGCTGGGGGCACCGCACACGGCTAAGGAATAGATCACGTGGATCAACTTGTGTGTTCTAGGGTGCCTCCCTCAGTATATAAAGGACTAGAGGGGGGAGGCTGGCCGGCCACAAGGAGGCGCGCCAGGAGAGTCCTACTCCCTCTGGGAGTAGGATCCCCCCATCCTAGTTGGAATAGGATTCCTTGAGGGGGGAAAAGAGAGAGGGGGCCGGCCACCTCTCCTAGTCCTAATAGGACTAGGGGAAGGGGGAGGCGCACAGCCACCTTGGGCTGCCCCTTTCTCCTTTCCACTAAAGCCCACTAAGGCCCATATAGCTCCCGGGGGGTTCCGGTAACCTCCCGGTACTCCGGTAAAATCCCGATTCACCCGGAACACTTCCGGTGTCCGAATATAGCCGTCCAATATATCACTCTTTATGTCTCGACCATTTCGAGACTCCTCGTCATGTCCTGATCACATCCGGACTCCGAACAACCTTCGGTACATCAAAATGCATAAACTCATAATATAACTGTCATCGAAACCTTAAGCGTGCGGACCCTACGGGTTCGAGAACAATGTAGACATGACCGAGACACGTCTCCGGTCAATAACCAATAGCGGGACTGGATGCCCATATTGGCTCCTACATATTCTACGAAGATCTTTATCGGTCAGACCGCATAACAACATACGTTGTTCCCTTTGTCATCGGTATGTTACTTGCCCGAGATTCGATCGTCGGTATCCGGTACCTAGTTCAATCTCGTACCGTCAAGTCTCTTTACTCGTTCCGTAATACATCATCTCACAACTAACATATTAGTTGTAATGCTTGCAAGGCTTATGTGATGTGCATTACCGAGAGGGCCCAGAGATACCTCTCCGACAATCGGAGTGACAAATCCTAATCTCGAAATACGCCAACCCAACATGTACCTTTGGAGACACCTGTAATGCTCCTTTATAATCACCCAGTTACGTTGTGACGTTTGGTAGCACCCAAAGTGTTCCTCCGGTAAACGGGAGTTGCATAATCTCATAGTTATAGGAACATGTATAAGTCATGAAGAAAGCAATAGCAACATACTAAACGATCGGGTGCTAAGCTAATGGAATGGGTCATGTCAATCAGATCATTCAACTAATGATGTGATCTCGTTAATCAAATAACAACTCTTTGTTCATGGTTAGGAAACATAACCATCTTTGATAAACGAGCTAGTCAAGTAGAGGCATACTAGTGACACTCTGTTTGTCTATGTATTCACACATGTATTATGTTTCCGGTTAATACAATTCTAGCATGAATAATAAACATTTATCATGATATAAGGAAATAAATAATAACTTTATTATTGCCTCTAGGGCATATTTCCTTCAGTCTCCCACTTGCACTAGAGTCAATAATCTAGATTACACTGTAATGATTCTAACACCCATGGAGCCTTGGTGCTGATCATGTTTTGCTCGTGGAAGAGGCTTAGTCAACGGGTCTGCAACATTCAGATCCGTATGTATCTTGCAAATCTCTATGTCTCCCACCTGGACTAGATCCCGGATGGAGTTGAAGCGTCTCTTGATGTGCTTGGTCCTTTTGTGAAATCTGGATTCCTTTGCCAAGGCAATTGCACCAGTATTGTCACAAAAGATTTTCATTGGACCCGATGCACTAGGTATGACACCTAGATCGGATATGAACTCCTTCATCTAGACTCCTTCGTTCGCTGCTTCCGAAGCAGCTATGTACTCCGCTTCACATGTAGATCCCGCTACGACGCTTTGTTTAGAACTGCACCAACTGACAGCTCCACCGTTTAATGTAAACACGTATCCGGTTTGCGATTTAGAATCGTCCGGATCAGTGTCAAAGCTTGCATCAACGTAACCTTTTACCGTGAGCTCTTTGTCACCTCCATATACGAGAAACATATCCTTAGTCCTTTTCAGGTATTTCAGGATGTTCTTGACCGCTGTCCAGTGATCCACTCCTGGATTACTTTGGTACCTCCCTGCTAAACTTATAGCAAGGCACACATCAGGTCTGGTACACAGCATTGCATACATGATAGAGCCTATGGCTGAAGCATAGGGAACATCTTTCATTTTCTCTCTATCTTCTGCAGTGGTCGGGCATTGAGTCTTACTCAACTTCACACCTTGTAATACAGGCAAGAACCCTTTCTTTGCTTGATCCATTTTGAACTTTCTTCAAAACTTTGTCAAGGTATGTGCTTTGTGAAAGTCCAATTAAGCGTCTTGATCTATCTCTATAGATCTTAATGCCTAATATGTAAGCAGCTTCACCGAGGTCTTTCATTGAAAAACTCTTATTCAAGTATCCCTTTATGCTATCCAGAAATTCTATATCATTTCCAATTAGTAATATGTCATCCACATATAATATCAGAAATGCTACAGAGCTCCCACTCACTTTCTTGTAAATACAGGCTTCTCCGAAAGTCTGTATAAAACCAAATGCTTTGATCACACTATCAAAGCGTTTATTCCAACTCCGAGAGGCTTGCACCAGTCCATAAATGGATCGCTGGAGCTTGCACACTTTGTTAGCTCCCTTTGGATCGACAAAACCTTCCGGTTGCATCATATACAACTCTTCTTCCAGAAATCCATTCAGGAATGCAGTTTTGACATCCATCTGCCAAATTTCATAATCATAAAATGCGGCAATCGCTAACATGATTCGGACAGACTTAAGCATCGCTACAGGTGAGAAAGTCTCATCGTAGTCAACCCCTTGAATTTGTCGAAAACCTTTCGCAACAAGTCGAGCTTTGTAGACAGTAACATTACCATCAGCGTCAGTCTTCTTCTTGAAGATCCATTTATTCTCAATTGCTTGCCGATCATCGGGCAAGTCAACCAAAGTCCATACTTTGTTCTCATACATGGATCCCATCTCAGATTTCATGGCTTCAAGACACTTTGCGGAATCTGGGCTCACCATCTCTTCTTCATAGTTCGTAGGTTCATCATGATCTAGTAGCATGACTTCCAGAACAGGATTACCGTACCACTCTGGTGCGGATCTTACTCTGGTTGATCTACGAGGTTCAGTAGTATCTTGATCTGAAGTTTCATGATCATTATCATTAGCTTCCTCACTAACTGGTGTAGGTGTCACTGAAACAGTTTTCTGTGATGTACTACTTTCTAGTAAGGGAGCAGGTACAGTTACCTCGTCAAGTTCTACTTTCCTCCCACTTACTTCTTTCGAGAGAAACTCCTTCTCTAGAAAGGATCCATTCTTAGCAACGAATGTCTTGCCTTCGGATCTGTGATAGAAGGTGTACCCAACAGTCTCCTTTGGGTATCCTATGAAGACACATTTCTCCGATTTGGGTTCGAGCTTATCAGGTTGATGCTTTTTCACATA
The DNA here is from genome assembly GCF_003073215.2 of Triticum urartu. NCBI lineage: Eukaryota > Viridiplantae > Streptophyta > Magnoliopsida > Poales > Poaceae > Triticum > Triticum urartu. The sequence continues at coordinate 36,089,516 of NC_053024.1, forward strand.
AGCATCGCAGCCCCAAACTTTAAGAAACGACAACTTTGGTTTCTTGCCAAACCATAGTTCATAAGGTGTCGTCTCAACGGATTTTGATGGTGCCTTATTTAACGTGAATGCGGCCGTCTCTAAAGCATAACCCCAAAATGATAGCGGTAAATCTGTAAGAGACATCATAGATCGCACCATATCTAGTAAAGTACGATTATGACGTTCGGACACACCATTACGCTGTGGTGTTCCGGGTGGCGTGAGTTGCGAAACTATTCCACAATTTTTCAAATGTACACCAAACTCGTAACTCAAATATTCTCCTCCACGATCAGATCGTAGAAACTTTATTTTCTTGTTACGATGATTTACAACTTCACTCTGAAATTCTTTGAACTTTTCAAATGTTTCAGACTTATGTTTCATTAAGTAGATATACCCATATCTGCTTAAATCATCTGTGAAGGTGAGAAAATAACGATATCCGCCACGAGCCTCAATATTCATCGGACCACATACATCGGTATGTATGATTTCCAACAAATCTGTTGCTCTCTCCATAGTACCGGAGAACGGTGTTTTAGTCATCTTGCCCATGAGGCACGGTTTGCAAGTACCAAGTGATTCATAATCAAGTGGTTCCAAAAGTCCATCAGTATGGAGTTTCTTCATGCGCTTTACACCGATATGACCTAAACGACAGTGCCACAAATAAGTTGCACTTTCATTATCAACTCTGCATCTTTTGGCTTCAACATTATGAATATGTGTATTACTACTATCGAGATTCAATAAGAATAGACCACTCTTCAAGGGTGCATGACCATAAAAGATATTACTCATATAAATAGAACAACCATTATTCTCTGATTTAAATGAATAACCGTCTCGCATTAAATAAGATCCAGATATAATGTTCATGCTCAACGCTGGCACCAAATAACAATTATTTAGGTCTAATACTAATCCCGAAGGTAGATGTAGAGGTAGCGTGCCGACCGCGATCACATCGACTTTGGAACCGTTTCCCACGCGCATCGTCACCTCGTCCTTTGCCAGTGCCCGCTTATTCCGTAGTCCCTGTTTCGAGTTGCAAATATTAGCAACAGAACCAGTATCAAATACCCAGGTGCTACTGCGAGCTCTAGTAAGGTACACATCAATAACATGTATATCACATATACCTTTGTTCACCTTGCCATCCTTCTTATCCGCCAAATACTTGGGGCAGTTCCGCTTCCAGTGACCAGTCTGCTTGCAGTAGAAGCACTCAGTTTCAGGCTTAGGTCCAGACTTGGGTTTCTTCTCTTGAGTAGCAACTTGCTTGCCGTTCTTTTTGAAGTTCCCCTTCTTCTTCCCTTTGCCCTTTTTCTTGAAACTAGTGGTCTTGTTAACCATCAACACTTGATGCTCCTTCTTGATTTCTACCTCCGCAGCTTTCAGCATCGCGAAGAGCTCGGGAATAGTCTTGTTCATCCCTTGTATATTATAGTTCATCACGAAGCTCTTGTAGCTTGGTGGCAGTGATTGGAGAATTCTGTCAATGACGCAATCATCCGGAAGATTAACTCCCAATTGAATCAAGTGATTATTATACCCAGACATTTTGAGTATATGCTCACTGACAGAACTATTCTCCTCCATCTTGCAGCTATAGAACTTATTGGAGACTTCATATCTCTCAATCCGGGCATTTGCTTGAAATATTAACTTCAACTCCTGGAACATCTCATATGCTCCATGACGTTCAAAACGTCGTTGAAGTCCCGATTCTAAGCCATAAAGCATGTCACACTGAACTATCGAGTAGTCATCAGCTTTGCTCTGCCAGACGTTCATAAAATTCGGCGTTGCTCCTGCAGCAAGCCTGGCACCCAGCGGTGCTTCCAGGACGTAATTCTTCTGTGCAGCAATGAGGATAATCCTCAAGTTACAGACCCAGTCCGTATAATTGCTACCATCATCTTTCAACTTTGCTGTCTCAAGGAACGCATTAAAATTCAACAAAACAACAGCACGAGCCATCTATCTACAATCAACATAAACAAGCAAGATACTATCAGGTACTAAGTTCATGATAAGTTTAAGTTCAATTAATCAAATTACTTAAGAACTCCCACTTAGATAGACATCCCTCTAATCCTCTAAGTGATCACGTGATCCAAATCAACTAAACCATAACCGATCATCACGTGAGATGGAGTAGTTTTCAATGGTGAACATCGTTATGTTGATCATATCTACTATATGATTCACGCTCGACCTTTCGGTCTCCGTGTTTCGAGGCCATATCTGCATATGCTAGGCTCGTCAAGTTTAACCTGAGTATTCTGCGTGTGCAAAACTGGCTTGCACCCGTTGTAGATGGACGTAGAGCTTATCACACCCGATCATCACGTGGTGTCTGGGCACGACGAACTTTGGCAACGGTGCATACTCAGGGAGAACACTTCTTGATAATTTAGTGAGAGATCATATTATAATGCTACCGTAAATTAAAGCAAGATAAGATGCATAAAAAGATAAACATCACATGCAATCAATATAAGTGATATGATATGGCCATCATCATCTTGTGCTTGTGATCTCCATCTCCGAAGCACCGTCATGATCACCATCGTCACCAGCGCGACACCTTGATCTCCATCGTAGCATCATTGTCGTCTCGCCAATCTTATGCTTCCACGACTATCACTACCGTTTAGTAATAAAGTAAAGCATTACATCGCGATTGCATTGCATACAATAAAGCGACAACCATATGGCTCCTGCCAGTTGCCGATAACTCGGTTACAAAACATGATCATCTCATACAATAAAATTCAGCATTATGCCTTGACCATATCACATCACAACATGCCCTGCAAAAACAAGTTAGACGTCCTCTACTTTGTTGTTGCAAGTTTTACGTGGCTGCTACGGGCTTAAGCAAGAACCAATCTCACCTACGCATCAAAACCACAACGATAGTTTGTCAAATAGACTCCGTTTTAACCTTCGCAAGGACCGAGCGTAGCCAAACTTGGTTCAAATAAAGTTGGAGAGACAGTCGCCCGCAAGCCACCTATGTGCAAAGCACGTCGGGGGAACCGGTCTCGCGTAAGCGTACGCGTAATGTTGGTCCGGGTCGTCTCGTCCAACAATGCCGCCGAACCAAAGTATGACATGCTGGTAGGCAGTATGACTTATATCGCCCACAACTCACTTGTGTTCTACTCGTGCATATAACATCAACATAAATAACCTAGGCTCGGATGCCACCTGTTGGGTTTCGTAGTAATTTCAAAAAATTTCCTACGCACACGCAAGATCATGTGATGCATAGCAACGAGAGGGGAGAGTGTTGTCTACGTACCCACGCAGACCGACTGCGGAAGCGTGGACACAACGTAGAGGAAGTAGTCGTACGTCTTCAACGATCCAACCGATCAAGCACCGAAACTACGACACCTCCGAGTTCGAGCACACGTTTAGCTCGATGACGATCCCCGGACTCCGATCCAGCAAAGTTTCGGGGAAGAGTTCCGTCAGCACGACGGCGTGGTGACGATCTTGATGTACTACAGCAGCAGGGCTTCGCCTAAACTCCGCTACAGTATTATCGAGGACTATGGTGGCTGGGGGCGCCGCACACGGCTAAGGAATAGATCACGTGGATCAACTTGTGTGTTTCTGGGGTGCCTCTGCCTCAGTATATAAAGGATTAGAGGGGGGGGAGGCCGGCCGGCCACAGGAGGCGCGCCAGGAGAGTCCTACTCCCTCTGGGAGTAGGATTCCCCCCCAATCCTAGTTGGAATAGGATTCCTTGAGGGGGGAAAGAGAGAGAGAGGGGGCCGACCACCTCTCCTAGTCCAAATAGGACTAGGGGAAGGGGGGAGGCGCATAGCCACCTTGGGCTGCCCCTTTCTCCTTTCCACTAAAGCCCACTAAGGCCCATATAGCTCCCGGGGGGTTCCGGTAACCTCCCGGTACTCCGGTAAAATCCCGATTTCACCCGGAACACTTCCGATATCCAAACATAGGCTTCCAATATATCAATCTTTACGTCTCGACCATTTCGAGACTCCTCGTCATGTCCGTGATCACATCCGGGACTCCGAACAACCTTCGGTACATCAAAATGCATAAACTCATAATATAACTGTCATCGTAACCTTAAGCGTGCGGACCCTACGGGTTCGAGAACAATGTAGACATGACCGAGACACGTCTCCGGTCAATAACCAATAGCGGGACCTGGATGCCCATATTGGCTCCTACATATTCTACGAAGATCTTTATCGGTCAGACCGCATAACAACATACGTTGTTCCCTTTGTCATCGGTATGTTACTTGCCCGAGATTCGATCGTCGGTATCTCAATACCTAGTTCAATCTCGTTACCGGCAAGTCTCTTTACTTGTTCCGTAATACATTATCTCGCAACTAAATCATTAGTTGCAATGCTTGCAAGGCTTAAGTGATATGCATTACCGAGAGGGCCCAGAGATACCTCTCCGACAATCGGAGTGACAAATCCTAATCTCGAAATATGCCAACCCAACAAGTACCTTCGGAGACACCTGTAGAGCACCTTTATAATCACCCAGTTACGTTGTGACGTTTGGTAGCACACAAAGTGTTCCTCCGGCACACGGGAGTTGCATAATCTCATAGTCATAGGAACATGTATAAGTCATGAAGAAAGCAATAGCAACATACTAAACGATCGGGTGCTAAGCTAATGAAATGGGTCATGTCAATCAGATCATTCAACTAATGATGTGATCCCGTTAATCAAATGACAACTCTTTGTCCATGGTTTAGGAAACATAACCATCTTTGATTAGCAAGCTAGTCAAGTAGAGGCATACTAGTGACACTCTGTTTGTCTACGTGTTCACACATGTATTATGTTTCCGGTTAATACAATTCTAGCATGAATAATAAACTTTTATCATGATATAAGGAAATAAATAATGACTTTATTATTGCCTCTAGGGCATATTTCCTTCACAAACGATGCAAGAACCAGGGAAGCAGACAAGCCACGCCGCATTACGGAACTCCCAGGTGGTCTCTATCACGAGCAGTATACCCGTTCCGCATACTATTCCGCAGCTTGCCCCTGGAACGGACATGTAAACTAGTCCAACCTTCCACTTATCGCATTACTTGTATCGTTCTGCCTTGATCGCACCCCTTTTTTAATAAACAATGCATAGCTTTCATCTATTTTTGCATTACCTTTTTTCTTTATATATGTTCCTTAACGACATGTTGCACCCGTACACGTTGGTACGGCCAAAATACGCCAGGGGCTTTAGTACCCCTCAATATGGTGTGAGAAGTCCGAACACTTTAACAAGTGCGGCACCCCGAACTTATAGCATTATATGCATCGGCTCCGAATCATGTCTTGGGTCAATAGTTGGGTTTGCCCGGCTCCTATGTTTTGGTGCCTTACGTTCCGCTATATCGGCTAAGGTAGCACTAGGAGAACCACTGCGATTGTGCCCCAGTTGAGCTGGGTCGAGCACCTCAGTGGAGAAAGCTAAAACTGACTGTCATGATGAAGCGCGAGCTGGTCGCTGTTCGAGAGGTTTTTTCGAGTCCCTAAAGACTTATGTCGCTTAGGGCGAGGAGCCGGCTCTGTCCGGCCAAGGCGTGGATAGCGCCCCGAACTCGGTCTTCCGAATACCAGGGGCTTTGCCGAAATTTAAAATTATAGAATTCTATGGCTAAGTGAGAGTGTTCACGCATTATAGTCCGATTGCCTTGTTCGTTGGGCTGAGCGCCTCCCTCGAAGGACCCAAACATGGGAAAAAGAGCGCTCGGGTTTATCCCCGAACACCCCACCACTAGCGGCACGGGGGCAGAAGCCGACGACTCACCGTCTCTCAGAATTGATAAACAGCCGCGCAGAAGGTAATATTTTAAATTCCAACAGCATTGCTTAGCGCATATAAACAAGTTTTAAGCGCACAAGACAAAACGAGCAAGTTTCACTCAAAAATTACATCCCTAGAACATTCATCCGCCACAAGGCAGGCACCCTTCAGAATATCCTTATAGTAATTCTCGGGCTTGCGATGCTCTTTCCCCGGCGGTGGCCCGTCCTTCACAAGCTTCTCAGCATCCAGCTTGCCCCAGTGCACCTTAGCACGGGCAAGGGCCCTACGGGCACCCTCAATGCAGACGGAGCGCTTGATGACTTCGAGCCTTGGACAGGCCTCCACCAGCCGCCGCACCAGCCCGAAATAGCTCCCAGGCAGAGCCCCTTCAGGCCACAGCCGAACAATGAGGCCCTTCATGGCATGTTCGGCCGCCTTGTGGAGCTCGACCAGTTGCTTCGGCTGGTCGCTCAGGGGCACGGGGTGTCCGGCCTCAGCGTACTGAGACCAGAACACCTTCTCCGTCGAGCTGCCCTCCTCGGCTCGATAGAATGCGGCGGCATCGGACACACTCCAGGGAAGATCTGTGAACGCTCCTGGAGAGATCCGGATTCGGGTAAGTAACAAGTAACTCATGTCTATGTGTTTGCTTTGCATAAAGAATGCCTTACCCGCCGCTATCTTCTTCACCTCATCCAACTCCTGGAGGGTCTTCTGGGATTCAGCCTTGGCAGACTTGGCATTTTCAATAGCCATGCGCGAGCTCGGACGCTCGCGTCTTTGAGTCAAGCTCCAAACTCTCAGTTTTTCCATGAGAGCCTGGAGCTCTTGCCGCACCTTGCCAACCTCGGCCTCATACTTCTCCCGCTCGGTGCGCTCCGAGGCTGCCCTCTTCTCAGCCTCGACCAGCGCTTGCTTAAGGGTCGCCACTTCAGACGTGGCCCCTACAATAGCCACGATAAACCTGTCATTCTTTGCCTTCATTGTCCTCGAGCTGCTTCTTGGCACGCCCGAGCTCTTGCTCGGACCACTCGAGGTTCTGCTTTAGCGAGTCCACTTCCGCAGTCAGTGCGGCGGATGCAAGCATAGAAGCCTGCATACGCATATTGACTCCTTTTTGTTAGACTCCTGTGAATTTTATTTGATCCTCTATTCGGCTTTTCTTCCTGAACGCCAAACAGAGCATCAGGGGCTACTGTCTATGCGGTAATATTATTTACACATTCTTTACTTACCTCAAAGCCTATTAAAAGGCTAGTACAAGCTTCAGTCAGTCCGCTCTTGGCGGACTGAACCTTCTGGATCACCGCACTCTTATAGTGCGGTGCCCCTCGTCGATGAAGGCGGCTTGGAGCGCCTCCGACAGATTGTCCGGCGCCTCCGGTTGGACGGGGGTCGCCGGCACAGTGGGCTGGCTCCTCTTGGAAGGAGGTCGCCCGCCGGACTCTGGAACCTTTTAAGGTTCCGGAGCAGTGTCCGGCCTAGAGCCGGACTTGGAGCCCTGGGGGGTTTCATCCCCTTTACTCCTGGAGTCCGGGAGGTCGCCTTGCGGCGCCTCCAGGACCACCTCCTCCCGGCTTGGAACCTGTTGGGACAACACTTCGGTGTCGTCCGTAGGGCGGGGGGAGGAAGCCGTCGAAAGCGAGTTCACATCCGATGAGTCCAGTGAGCCGCTCGACGACGCATCGAGCCGGTCTTTGGGTGGGCTGCATAAACATATTCGACGTAAGGGAAAGCTGTGCAGTAAACAAATACTATGAATTACTCTGGTATCCGGATACTTACAATTTGGCCAGGGGCTTGGCCCTGGGCGCCCACTCCTCTCCGCCGTCGTCGGCGTCGGTGGAATAGTCCGGAGGAAGGGTTTTCCCCTTCTTGGACCCTTCGGCCTCCCCAGTTGGGGCGGCCTTCCTTTTCTTCCCTTCCCCCGCTGGAGGGGGAGGGGTCTCTTCTTCCTCCTCCTCGTCTTCACGGGAGGAGTGCGTCTTGGATTCGTCGGATGATGAATCCGACACCTCCGGGCGTCGGGCACTCTTTCGAGTCCCCGTGGCCTTCTTCTTGACCTTCTTCTCTGGCACCACATAGGGTGCCGGAACCAGCAGCCTCGCCAAGCGAGCGTCCACTGGGCCTTCGGGCAAAGGAGCCGGACAGTTGATCTGTCCGGACGTCACCTGCCAATCATGTCAAAGGAAAGGGAGCTTAGATCCCACATGGAGTCAAACTATGAAAAACTGATACCCTGTAAAAGGAAAAAATAGCTTACCGCAAGAGCGTGACGCTGCGCACTGAATCCGCGATCCTCAGTAGCGGATGCGGGAGCCTCGGCGCCCTTGAAAAGCACCTTCCAGGTATCTTCGTACGTCATGTCGAAGAGCTTGCTCAGAGTTTGGTGCCACGCCGGGTCAAACTCCCACAGGTTGAAAGCCCGTTGTTGGCACGGGAGGATCAAGCGGATGAGCATAACCTGGACTACGTTGACAAGTTTGAGCTTCTTGTCCACCAGGGTTTTGACGCATGTTTGGAGTCCGGTCAGCTCTCCTTTTTTACCCCACGACAGGCCCGTCTCCTTCCAGGAGGTGAGCCGCGTAAGGGGTCTGGATCGAAACTCGGGGGGTGCGACCCATTCGGCGTCGCGCGGCTCGGTGATGTAAAACCACCCCGATTGCCACCCCTTCAGGGTCTCCACAAAGGAGCCCTCGAGCCATAGGACATTGGCCATCTTGCCCACCATGGCGCCTCCGCACTCCGCCTGGTTGCCGCGCACCACCTTCGGCTTGACATTGAAAGTCTTGAGCCATAGGCCGAAATGGGGGCGGATGCGGAGGAAAGCCTCGCACATGACGATAAACGCCGAGATGTTGAGGACGAAGTTCGGGGCCAGATCATGGAAATCCAGGCCCTAGTAGAACATGAGCCCCCGGACAAATGGGTGGAGAGGGAAGCCCAGTCCGCGGAGGAAATGGGGGAGAAACACCACCCTCTCATGGGGCCTAGGGGTGGGGATGAGCTGCCCCTTTTCGGGAAGCCGGTACGCGATGTCGTTAGACAGGTATCCGGCTTTCCTCAGCTTTCTGATGTGTCCCTCCATGACGGAGGAGACCATCCACTTGCCTCCTGCTCCAGACATGGCTGGAGAAGGTTGAGGTGGGGAGTGCGGACTTGGGCGCTGGAGCTCGAGTGCGCAAGAATGGATAGGCGAAGGAGGAAGAAGGCGTAGGTGAAAAGGTGGATCCTTATCCCCTTATATGGGTGGGCGCGACTACGCGTCCTCACCAGCCTGGTAAAACTCGCTTATCTCCCAAGTGCCATAATCAATGGCGCGGTTGGGTTACCCACGCCCGTATTGATGAGAATCCTGGAATAAGGGGACACGATCTCTGCTTTAACAAGACGTGCCAAGGAAACCGCCTCGCATAACACGCTGAAATGGGACAGTAAAATGGTTCGAATAAAAGCTTGGCCGTGGTGTGATGTCACACTACGGAATACGTCAGCAGATTAGATTTGTGTAAATATTATTCTCTCTATGGCAATATGTGGAAACTTATTTTGCAGAGCCGGACACTATCTTTGTGTTCAAAATCTTCTATGAAGTACTTGGAGGAGGAACCCGCCTTGCAATGCCGAAGACAATATGCGCGCCGGACTCGTCGTCATTGAAGCCTGGTTTAGGGGCTACTGAGGGAGTCCTGGATTAGGGGGTGTCCGGACAGCCGGACTATATCCTTTGGCCGGACTGTTGGATTATGAAGATACAAGATTGAAGACTCCGTCCCGTGTCCGGAAGGGACTTTCCTTAGCGTGGAAGGCAAGCTTGGCGATAAAGATATTAAGATCTCCTACCATTGTAACCGACTTTGTGTAACCCTAACCCTCTCCGGTGTCTATATAAACCGGAGGGTTTTAGTCCGTAGGATAACGTACACATCAACAATCATACCATAGGCTAGCTTCTAGGGTTTGGCCTCCTCGATCTCGTGGTAGATCTACTCTTGTACTACCCATATCATCAATATTAATCAAGCAAGACGTAGGGTTTTACCTCCATCGAGAGGGCCCGAACTTGGGTAAAACTTCGTGTCCCTTGCCTCCGGTTACCATCTGGCCTAGACGCACAGTTCGGGACCCCCTACCCGAGATCCGCCGGTTTTGACACCGACACTCCCACTTGCACTAGAGTCAATAATCTAGATTACACGGTAATGATTCTAACACCCATGGAGTCTTGGTGCTGATCATGTTTTGCTCGTGAGAGAGGCTTAGTCAATGGGTCTGCAACATTCAGATCCGTATGTACTTTGCAAATCTCTATGTCTCCCTCCTTGACTTGATCGCTGATACATCTCCAACGTATCAGCGATCGCCATGTAATTGCTTTAATTTATCACTAAGCGGTAGCGATAGTCGTAGAAGCAATAGTTGGCGAGACGACAACGATGCTACGATGGAGATCAAGGTGTCGCGCCGGTGACGATGGTGATCATGATGGTGCTTTGAAGATGGAGATCAAAGGCACAAGATGATGATGGCCATATCATATCACTTATATTGATTGCATGTGATGTTTATCCTTTATGCATCTTATTTTGCTTAGTTCGACAGTAGCATTATAAGATGATCTCTCACTAAATTTCAAGGTACAAGTGTTCTCCCTGAGTATGCACCCTTGCGAAAGTTTGTTGTGTCGAGACACCACGTGATGATCGGGTGTGATAAGCTCTACGTTCACATACAACGGGTGCAAGCCAGTTTTGTACACGCAGAATACTCGCGTTAAACTTGACGAGCCTAGCATATGCAGATATGGCCTCGGAACACTGAGACCGAAAGGTCGAGCGTGAATCATATAGTAGATATGATCAACATAGTGATGTTCACCATTGAAAACTACTCCATCTCACGTGATGATCTATACTGGAGGAGAATAGTTCTGTCAGTGAACATATACTCAAAATGTCTGGGTATATGATACGTCTCCAACGTATCTATAATTTTTGATTGCTCCATGCTATATTATCTACTGTTTTGGACCATATTGGGCTTTATTTTCCACTTTTATATTATTTTTGGGACTAACCTATTAACCGGAGGCCCAACCCTGATTTAATGTTTTTTGCCTATTTCAGTGTTTTGAAGAAACGGAATATCAAACGGAGTCCAAACGGAATGAAACCTTCGGGAACGTGATTTTCTCAACAAATATGATCCAGGAGACTTGGACCCTCCATCAAGAAAGGAGGGAGGCCGCCACGAGGGTGGAGGGCGCCCCCCCTAGGGCACGCCCCCTGCCTTGTGGGCCCCTCGAAGCTCCACCGACGTACTCCTTCCTCTTATATATACCTACGTACCCCCAAACGATCAGATACGGAGCCAAAAACCTAATTCCACCGCCGCAACCTTCTGTACCCACGAGATCCCATCTTGGGGCCTGTTCCAGAGCTCCACCGGAAGGGGAATCCACCACGGAGGGCTTCTACATCATCACCATAGCCCCTCCGATGAAGTGTGAGTAGTTTACCTCAGACCTTCGGGTCCATAGTTAGTAGCTAGATGGCTTCTTCTCTCTTTTTGGATCTCAATACAATGTTCTCCCCCTCTCTCATGGAGATCTATTCGATAATATTAGTTAGTGAACCACAAATCAATTGCGAAGAGTGATCTGAGCTGCAACTGCTATCTTCACCGCCTTCCAGTGGCTACGCCAAGTAACAATGGTCCCAAATGTGTAGTGCCCTGCAGCTTCCACACGGGCTACAACTTGGCTTTGAACGTCCGGACTTCTACACCAGCACCAGCCTCGACCTCCATCTTGACTCCAGCCAGGCTCGGCACCTCGACTTGGTAGTTGGTACACAGAGTCAACCTGGCCAACATTGGTCACTGTCTTTGACATGGTGACCGGACGCCTTAGGCCGGGGACCAGGACCGCGATGGAGGATAGGTTCGATTGGTATTCGCCATCGTCCATTTTGGCGAACCTTCCTTGCACCCTCAGTTGGCGTCTGTCAGAGCCTTTCGTGCAAGCATACTGCAAAGAACAGAATTGCAAACCTTGATCACTATCTGATCTTCCATCTTGTTATTTAATAACTACTTGTGTATTAGTAGAAGAAGAAAAGGAAGAGAGATTTGTTTGCATACCTTGATCTTTCTGCCAAAGTTCCTATTGATCTTCTTCTGGAGAGCTTCGGCTTCCTTTCTTCGCTTTTCGGGTCACTGATGGTCACAAGCCTCTTGCCTGCACATTTCCCGCCAACCCAGGTCAAGGGGTATTTTGTTGGGGAACGTAGTAATTCAAAAAAATTCCTACGCACACGCAACATCATGGTGATGCATAGCAACGAGAGGAGAGTGTTGTCCATGTACCCTCGTAGACCGAGAGCGGAAGCGTTATGACAACGTGGTTGATGTAGTCGTACATCTTCACGATCCGACCGATCCTAGTACCGAAAGTACGGCACCTCCGCGATCTGCACACGTTCAGCTCGGTGACGTCCCACGAACTCTAGATCCAGCTGAGTGTCGAGGGAGAGTTTCGTCAGCATGACGACGTGTTGACGGTGATGATGAAGCTACCGGCGTAGGGCTTCGCCTAAGCACTGCAACAATATGACTGAGGTGGATTATGGTGAAGGGGGGCACTACACACGGTTAAGAGATCAATGATCAACTTGTGTGTTCTAGGGTGCCCCCCTGCCCCGTATATAAAGGACCAAGGGGAGAGGCCAGCCGGCCCTTGGGGCGCGCTAGGAGAGGAGGAGTCCTCCTCCTAGTAGGAGTAGGACTCCCCTTTCCTAGTCCTACTAGGAGGGGGAAAGGAAGGAGGAGAGGGAGAAGGAAAGGGGGGCACCGCCCCCTTCCCTAGTCCAAATCGGACCAGAGGGGCAGGGGACGCGCGGCCTGCCCTGGCCGGCCCTCTCTCTCTCAACTAAGGCCCATGTGGCCCATTAGTTCCCCGGGGAGGGGGGGTTCCGGTAACCCTTCGGCACTCCGGTTTTCTCTGAAATCACCCGGAACACTTCCGGTGTCCGAATATAGCCGTCCAATATATCAATCCTTATGTCTCGACCATTTCGAGACTCCTCGTCATGTCTGTGATCACATCCGGGACTCCGAACTATCTTCGGTACATCAAAACACATAAACTCATATTACCAATCGTCACCAAACGTTAAGCGTGCGGACCCTACGGGTTCGAGAACTATGTAGACATGACCAAGACACGTCTCCGGTCAATAACCAATAGCAGAACCTGGATGTTCATATTGGCTCCCACATATTCTACGAAAATCTTTACCGGTCAAACCGCATAGCAACATATGTTGTTCCCTTTGTTATCGGTATGTTATTTGCCCGAGATTCGATCGTTGGTATCTCAATAACTAGTTCAATCTCATTACCAGCAAGTCTCTTTACTCGTTCTGTAATGTATCATCCCGCAACTAACTCATTAGTTACATTGCTTGCAAGGCTTATAGTGATGTGCATTACCGAGAGGGCCCAGAGATACCCCTCCGACAATCGGGTTGACAAATCCTAATCTCGATCTATGCCAACTCAACAAGTACCATCGGAGACACCTGTAGAGCACCTTTATAATCACCCAGTTACGTTGTGACGTTTGGTAGCACACTAAGTGTTCCTCCGGTATTCGGGAGTTGCATAATCTCATAGTCATAGGAACATGTATAAGTCATGAAGAAAGCAATAGCAATATACTAAACGATCAAGTGCTAAGCTAACGGAATGGGTCAAGTCAATCACATCATTCTCTAATGATGTGATCCTGTTAATCAAATGACAACTCATGTCTATGGCTAGGGAACTTAATCATCTTTGATTCAACGAGCTAGTCAAGTAGAGGCATACTAGTGACACTCTATTTGTCTATGTATTCACACATGTACTAAGTTTCTGGTTAATACAATTCTAGCATGAATAACAAACATTTATCACGATGTAAGGAAATATAAATAACAACTTTATTATTGCCTCTAGGCATATTTCCTTCAGTCTCCCACTTGCACTAGAGTCAATAATCTAGATTACACAGTAATGATTCTAACACCCATGGAGTCTTGGTGCTGATCATGTTTTGCTCGTGAGAGAGGCTTAGTCAATGGGTCTGCAACATTCAGATCCATATGTACTTTGCAAATCTCTATGTCTCCCTCCTTGACTTGATCGCTAATACGTCTCCAACATATCTATAATTTTTGATTGCTCCATGCTATATTATCTACTGTTTTGGACCATATTGGGCTTTATTTTCCACTTTTATATTATTTTTGGGACTAACCTATTAACCGGAGGCCCAACCCTGATTTGCTGTTTTTTGCCTATTTTAGTGTTTCGAAGAAACAGAATATCAAACGGAGTCCAAATGGAATGAAACCTTCGGGAACGTGATTTTCTCAACAAATATGATCCAGGAGACTTGGACCCTCCGTCAAGAAAGGAGGGAGGCGGCCACGAGGGTGGAGGGCACCCCCCTAGGGCGTGCCCCCTACCTTGTGGACCCCTCGAAGCTCCACCGATGTACTCCTTCCTCCTATATATACCTATGTACCCTCAAACAATCAGATACGGAGCCAAAAACCTAATTCCACCGCCGCAACCTTCTGTACCCACGAGATCCCATCTTGGGGCCTGTTCCGGAGCTCCGCCGGAAGGGGAATCCACCACGGAGGGCTTCTACATCATCACCATAGCCCCTCTGATGAAGTGTGAGTAGTTTACCTCAGACCTTCGGGTCCATAGTTAGTAGCTAGATGGCTTCTTCTCTCTTTCTGGATCTCAATACAATGTTCTCCCCCTCTCTCGTGGAGATCTATTTGATGTAATCTTCTTTTTGCGGTGTGTTTGTTGAGACCGATGAATTGTGGGTTTATGATCAAGATTATCTATGAGCAATATTTGAATTTCCTATGAATTCTTTTATGTATGCTTGGTTATCTTTGCAAATCTCTTCTAATTAGTAGTTTGGTTTGGCCTACTAGATTGGTTTTTCTTGCATTCGGAGAAGTGCTTAGCTTTGGGTTCAATCTTGCGGTGTCCTTTCCCAGTGACAGTAGGGGCAGCAAGGCATGTATTGTATTGTTGCCATCGAGGATAACAAGATGGGGTTTTTATCATATTGCATGAATTTATCCCTCTACATCATGTCATCTTGCTTAAGGCGCTACTCTGTTTTCTTGAACTTAATACTCTAGATGCATGCTGGATAGCGATCGATGAGTGGAGTAATAGTAGTAGATGCAGGCAGGAGTCGGTCTACTTGTCTCGGACGTGATGCCTATATACATGATCATACCTAGATACTCTCATAACTATGCTCAATTCTGTCAATTGCTCAATAGTAATTTGTTCACCCACTGGAGAAATACTTATGCTCTTGAGAGAAGCCACTAGTGAAATCTATGGCCCCTGGGTCTATTCTCATCATATCAATCTTCAATCACTTTATTATTGCTTTGCTTTTTTACTTTGCTTTATATTTTACCTTGCATCTTTATATCAAAAATACCAAAAATATTATCTATCAGATCTCACTCTCGTAAGTGACCGTGAAGGGATTGACAACCCCTAACGCGTTGGTTGCGTCGAGCTATTGGTTTTGTGTAGGTACGGGGGACTCGCGCGTGGCCTCCTACTGGATTGATACCTTGGTTCTCAAAAACTGAGGGAAATACTTACGCTACTTTGCTGCATCATCCTCTCCTCTTCGGGGAAATCCAACGCAGTGCTCAAGAGGTAGCAATCGCGGATGGAATTGAAGCGTCTCTTGATGTGGTTGGTTCTCTTGTGAAATCTGGATTCCTTTGCCAAGGAAATTGCACAAGTATTGTCACAAAATATTTTCATTGGACCAAATGCACTAGGTATGACACCTAGATCGGATATGAACTCCTTCATTTGCTGCTTCCGAAGCAGCTATGTACTCCGTTTCACATGTAGATCCCACCACAATGCTTTGCTTAGAACTACACCAACTGACAGCTCCACCGTTCAATATAAATACGTATCTGGTTTGTGACTTAGAGTCATCTGTATAGTGCCAAAGCTAGGATCGACGTAACCATTTACGACGAACTCTTTGTCACCTCCATAAACGAGAAACATATCCTTAGTCCTTTTCAGGTATTTCAGGATGTTCTTGACCGCTGTCCAGTGATCCACTCCTGGATTACTTTGGTACCTCCCTGCTAAACTAATAACAAGGCACACATCAGGTCTGGTACACAACATTGCATACATGATAGAACCTATGGCCGAAGCATAGGGAATGACTTTCGTTTTCTCTCTATCTTCTGCAGTGGTCGGGCATTGAGTCTGACTCAACTTCACACCTTGTAACACAGGCAAGAACCCTTTCTTTGCTTGATCCATTTTGAACTTCTTCAAAACTTTGTCAAGGTATGTGCTCTGTGAAAGTCCAATTAAGCGTCTTGATCTATCTCTATAGATCTTAATGCCCAATCTATAAGCAGCTTCACTGAGGTCTTTCATTGAAAAACTCTTATTCAAGTATCCTTTTACGCTATCCAGAAATTCTATATCATTTCCAATCAACAATGTGTCATCCACATATAATATTAGAAATGCTATAGAGCTCCCACTCACTTTCTTGTAAATACAGGTTTCTCTAAAAGTTTGTATAAAACCATATGCTTTGATCACACTATCAAAACGTTTATTCCAACTCCGAGATGCTTGCACCAGTCCATAAAATGGATCGCTGGAGCTTGCACACTTTGTTAGCATCCTTTGGATCGATAAAACCTTCAGGTTGCATCATATACAACTCTTGTTCCAGAAATCCATTCAGGAATGCAGTCTTTACATCCATTTGCCAAATTTCCTAATCATAAAATGCAGCAATTGCTAACATGATTCGGACGGACTTAAGCATCGCTACGGGTGAGAATGTCTCATCGTAGTCAACTCCTTGAACTTCTCGAAAACCTTTCGCAACAAGTCGAGCTTTGTAGACTGTAACATTACCGTCTGCGTCGGTCTTCTTCTTGAAGATCCATTTATTCTTGATGGCTTGCCGATCATCGAGAAAGTCAACCAAAGTCCACACTTTGTTCTCATACCTGGATCCCATCTCAGATTTCATGGCCTCAAGCCATTTTGTGGAATATGGGCTCATCATCGCTTCCTCATAGTTCGTAGGTTTGTCATGGTCAAGTAATATGACCTCCAGAACAGGATTACCGTACCACTCTGGTGTGGATCTTACTTTAGTTGACCTACGAGGTTTGGTAGTAACTTGATCTAAAGTTATATGATCATCATCATTAGCTTCCACACTAATTGGTGTAGGAGTCACACGAACAAATTTCTGTGATGAACTACTTTCCAATAAGGGAGTAGGTACAGTTACCTCATCAAGTTATACTTTCCTCCCACTCACTTCTTTCGAGAGAAACTCCTTCTCTAGAAAGGAGCCATTCTTAGCAACGAATGTCTTGCCTTCGGATATGTGATAGAAGGTGTACCCAACGGTCTCCTTTGGGTATCCTATGAAGACACATTTCTCCGATTTGGGTTCGAGCTTATCAGGTTGAAGCTTTTTCACATAAGCATCGCAGCCCCAAACTTTAAGAAACGACAACTTGGGTTTCTTGCCAAACCACAGTTCATAAGGTGTCGTCTCAACGGATTTAGATGGTTCCCTATTTAACGTGAATGCAGCCGTCTCTAAAGCATAACCCCAGAATGATGGCGGTAAATCAGTAAGAGACATCATAGATCGCACCATATCCAGTAAAGTACGATTACGACGTTTGGACACACCATTACGTTGTGGTGTTCCGGGTGGTGTGAGTTGCGAAACTATTCCGCATTGTTTCAAATGAAGACCAAACTCGTAACTCAAATATTCTCCTCCACGATCAGATTGTAGAAACTTTATTTTCTTCTTACGATGATTTTCCACTTCACTCTAAAATTCTTTGAACTTTTCAAATGTTTCAGACTTATGCTTCATCAAGTAGATATACCCATATCTGCTCAAATCATCTATGAAGGTGAGAAAATAACGATATCCGCCGCGAGCGTATTCATCGGACCACATACATCAGTATGTATGATTTCCAACAAATCTGTTGCTCGCTCCATTGTTCCGGAGAACGGCGTTTTAGTCATCTTGCCCATGAGGCATGGTCCGCAAGTACCAAGTGATTCATAATCAAGTGATTCCAAAAGTCCATCAGAATGGAGTTTCTTCATGCGCTTTACACCAATATGACCTAAACGGTAGTGCCACAAATAAGTTGCACTATCATTATCAACTCTGCATCTTTTGGCTTCAATATTATGAATATGTGTGTCACTACTATCGAGATTCAATAAAAATAGACCACTCTTCAAGGGTGCATGACCATAAAAGATATTACTCATATAAATAGCACAACCATTATTCTCTGATTTAAATGAATAACCGTCTCGCATCAAACAAGATCCAGATATAATGTTCATGCTTAACGCTGGCACCAAATAACAATTATTCAGGTCTAAAACTAATCCCGAAGGTAGATGTAGAGGTAGCATGCCGACTGCGATCACATCGACTTTGGAACCATTTCCCACGCGCATCGTCACCTCGTCCTTAGCCAATCTTCGCTTAATCCATAGTCCTTGTTTCAAGTTGCAAATATTAGCAACAGAACCAATATCACTACTGCGAGCACTAGTAAGGTACACATCAATAACATGTATATAGCATATACCTTTGTTCACCTTGCCATCCTTCTTATCCGCCAAATACTTGGGGCAGTTCCGCTTCCAGTGATCAGTCCCTTTGTAGTAGAAGCACTCAGTCTCAGGCTTAGGTCCAGATTTGGCCTTCTTCACTTGAGCAGCAACTTGCTTACCATTCTTCTTGAAGTTCCCCTTCCTCCCTTTACCCTTTTTCTTGAAACTAGTGGTCTTGTTGACCATCAACACTTGATGCTCTTTCTTGATTTCTACCTCCGCAGCCTTTAGCATTGCGAAGAGCTCGGGAATTGTCTTATCCATCCCTTGCATATTATAGTTCATCACGAAGCTCTTGTAGCTTGGTGGCAGTGATTGAAGAATTCTGTCAATGGCACTATCATCAGGAAGATTAACTCCCAGTTGAATCAAGTGATTATTATACTGCTACCTCTTGAGCACTGCGTTGGATTTCCCCGAAGAGGAAAGGATGATGCAACAAAGTAGCGTAAGTATTTCCCTCAGTTTTTGAGAACCAATGTATCAATGGTATCAATCCAGTAGGAGGCTACGCGCGAGTCCCTCGTACCTACACAAAGCAAATAACTCCTCGCAACCAACGCATAGGGTTGTCAATCCCTTCACGGTCACTTACGAGAGTGAGATCTGATAGAGATGATAAATAATATTTTTGGTATTTTTGGTATAAGATGCAAAGTAAAATAAAAGGCAAAGTAAAAAAGCAAAAAATAAAGTGATGGAGATTAATATGATGAAGATAGACCCGGGGGCCATAGGTTTCACTAGTGCACTAGTGGCTTCTCTCAAGAGCATAAGTATTCTACGGTGGGTGAACAATTTACTGTTGAGCAATTGACAGAATTGAGCATAGTTATGAGAATATCTAGGTATGATCATGTATATAGGCATCACGTCCGAGACAAGTAGATCGACTCCTGCCTGCATCTACTACTATTACTCCACTCATCGACCGCCATCCAGCATGCATCTAGAGTATTAAGTTCAAGAAAACAGAGTAACGCCTTGAGCAAGATGACATGATGTAGAGGGATAAATTCATGCAATATGATAAAAACCCCATCTTGTTATCCTCGATGGCAACAATACAATACGTGCCTTGCTGCCCCTACTGTCACTAGGAAAGGACACCGGAAGATTGAACCCAAAGCTAAGCACTTCTCCCATTGCAATAAAAACCAATCTAGTAGGCCAAACCAAACTAATAATTCAAAGAGATTTGCAAAGATAACCAAGCATACATAAAAGAATTCATAGGAGATTCAAATATTGTTCATAGATAATCTTGATCATAAACCCACAATTCATCGGTCTCAACAAACACACCGCAAAAAGAAGATTACATCGAATAGATCTCCACGAGAGAGGGGGAGAACATTGTATTGAGATCCAAAAAGAGAGAAGAAGCCATCTAGCTACTAACTATGGACCCGAAGGTCTGAGGTAAACTACTCAAACTTCATCGAAGAGGCTATGATGTTGATGTAGAAGCCCTCCGTGGTGGATTCCTCTTCCGGCGGAGCTCCGGAACAGACCCCAAGATGGGATCTCGTGGATACAGAAAGTTGCGGCGGTGGAATTAGGTTTTTGGTTCCGTATCTAATCGTTTGGGGGTACGTAGGTATATATAGGAGGAAGGAGTACGTTGGTGGAGCAACGGGGGGCCCACGAGGTAGGGGGGCACGCCCTAGGGGGGTGGGCGCGCCCCCACCCTCATGGCCACCTCCCTTCTTTCATGACGTGGGGTCCAAGTCTCCTGGATCATGTTTGGTGAGAAAATCACGTTCCCGAAGGTTTCATTCCGTTTGGACTCCGTTTGATATTCCGTTTCTTCGAAACTCTGAAATAGGCAAAAAACAGCAATTCTGGGCTGGGCCTCCGGTTAATAGGTTAGTCCCAAAAGTAATATAAAAGTGGAAAATAAAGCCCAATATGGTCCAAAGCAGTAGATAATATAGCATGGAGCAATAAAAAATTATAGATACGTTGGAGACGTATCAGGCATCCCCAAGCTTAATTTCTGCTCGTCCTCGAGTAGGTAAATGATAAAAGAAAGAATTTTTGATGCGGAGTGCTACTTGGCATAATTTCAATGTAACTCTTCTTAATTGTGGTATGAATATTCAGATCCAAAGGATTCAAGACAAAAGTTCATATTGACATAAAAATAATAATACTTCAAGCATACTAACAAAGCAATCATGTCTTCTCAAAATAACATGGCCAAAGAAAGTTATCCCTACAAAATCATATAGTCTGGCTTTGCTCTATCTTCACCACACAAAGTATTTAAATCATGCACAACCCCGATGACAAGCCAAGCAATTGTTTCATACTTTTGACATTCTCAAAACTTTTTCAATCTTCACGCAATACATGAGCGTGAGACATGGATATAGCACTATATGTGGAATAGAATGGTGGCTGTGGAGAAGACAAAAGGAGGGGAAGATAGTCTCACATCAACTAGTCATATCAACGGGCTATGGAGATGCCCATCAACAGATATCAATGTGAGTGAGTAGGGATTGCCATGCAACGGATGCACTAGAGCTATAAGTATATGAAAGCTAAACAAAAGAAACTAAGTGGGTGTGCATCCAACTTGCTTGCTCACGAAGACCTAGGGCATTTCGAGGAAGCCCATCATTGGAATATACGAGCCAAGTTCTATAATGAAAAATTCCCACTAGTATATGAAAGTGACAAAATGAGAAACTCTCTATCATGAAGATCTTGGTGCTACTTTGAAGCACAAGTGTGGTAAAAGTATAGTAACATTGTCCCTTCTCTCTTTTTCTCTCATTTTTTGGGGCCTTTTCTCCCTTTTTATGGCCTCTTTTTTATTATTTTTTTGTCCGGAGTCTCATCCCGACTTGTGGGGGAATCATAGTCTCCATCATCCTTTCCTCACTTGGGACAATGCTCTAAAAATGATGATCATCACACTTTTATTTTCTTACAACTCAATAATTACAACTCAATACTTAGAACAAAAAATGACTATATGAATGCCTCCGGCGGTGTACCAGGATATGCAATGAATCAAGAGTGACATGTATGAAAGAATTATGAACGATGGCCTTGCCACAAATACGATGTCAACTACATGATCATGCTAGCAATATGACAATGATGGAGCGTGTCATAATAAACGGAACGGTGGAAAGTTGCATGGCAATATATCTCGGAATGGCTATGGAAATGCCATGATAGATAGGTATGGTGGATGTTTTGAGGAAGGTATTTGGTGGGTGTATGATACCGGCGAAAAGTGCGCGGTATTAGAGAGGCTAGCAATGGTGGAAGGAAGAAAAGTGTGTATAATCCATGGACTCAACATTAGTCATGAAGAACTCATATACTTATTGCAAAAATCTACAAGTTATCAAAGCAAAGTATTACACGCATGCTCCTAGGGGGATAGATTGGTAGGAAAAGACCATCGCTCGTCCCCGACCGCCACTCATAAGGAAGACAATCAATAAATAAATCATGCTCCGACTTCATCACATAATGGTTCACCATACGTGCATGCTACGGGAATCACAAACTTTAACACAAGTATTTCTCAAATTCACAACTACTCAACTATCATAACTCTAATATCATCATCTTCATATCTCAAAACAATTATCAAGCATCAAACTTTTCTTAGTATTCAACGCACTCAAAAGAAAGTTTTACAAATCTTGAATACCAAGCATATTATTATTATTAAGCAAATTACCATGCTATTTAAGACTCTCAAAATAATTTAAGTGAAGCATGCGAGATCAATAGTTTCTATAAAATAAATCCACCACCATGCTCTAAAAGATATAAGTGAAGCACTAGAGCAAAACTATAAAGCTCAAAAGATATAAGTGAAGCACATAGAGTATTCTAACAAATTCCAAATCATGTATGGCTCTCTCAAAAGGTGTGTACAGCAAGGATGATTGTGGTAAACTAAAAAGCAAAGACTCAAATCATATAAGACGCTCCAAGCAAAACACATATCATGTGGTGAATAAAAATATAGCTCCAAGTAAAGTTATCGATGGAAGTAGGCGAAAGAGGGGATGCCTTCCGGGGCATCCCCAAGCTTTGACTTTTTGGTGTCCTTAGATTATCTTGGGGTGCCAAGGGCATCCACAAGCTTAGGCTCTTGCCACTCCTTGTTCCATAATCCATCAAAAGATTTCACCCAAAACTTGAAAAACTTGAAAACTTCACAACACAAAACTCAACAGAAATCTCGTGAGCTCCGTTAGCGAAAGAAATCAAAAGACCACTTCAAGGTACTGTAATGAACTCATTCTTTATTTATATTGGTGTTAGACCTACTGTATTCCAACTTCTCTATGGTTTATAAACTATTTTACTAGCCATAGATTCATCAAAATAAGCAAACAACACACGAAAAACACAATCTGTCAAAAACAGAACAGTCTGTAGTAATCTGTAACTAACGCAAACTGCTGGAAATCCAAAAATTCAGAAAAAATAGGACGACCTAGGAAATTTGTTTATTGATCAGCAGCAATTGGAATCACTATTTTATCACGTTTTGGTGATTTTTAAAAATTGTTTTCATGAACAGAAAGTTTCTGGAAATTACAGCAAGATCAAATAACTACCATCCAAGAAGGTCCTATAGGTTTAACTTGGCACAAACACTAATAAAACATAAAACCACATCTAAACAGAAGGTAGATGGATTATTTATTCCTAAACAGAAGCAAAAGCAAAAAAAACTAAAAATAAAATTGGGTTGCCTCCCAACAAGTGCTATCGTTTAACGCCCCTAGCTAGGCATAAAAGCAAGGATAGATATAGGTATTGCCGTCTTTGGTGGGCAATCCATAAGTGGCTCTCATGATAGATTCATATGGTAATTTTATTTTCTTCCTAGGGAAGTGTTCCATGCCTTTCTTTAATGGAAATTGGAATCTAATATTCCCTTCCTTCATATCAATAATTGCACCAGTCGTTCTAAGCAAAGGTCTACCAAGAATAATAGGACAAGAAGGATTGCAATCTATATCAAGAACGATAAAATCTACGGGCACACAATTACTATTTGCAACAATAAGAACATCATTGATTCTTCCCATAGGTTTCTTAATTGTGGAATCCGCAAGGTGCAAGTTTAGAGAGCAATCATCAAAATCACGGAAATCTAGCAAATTACACAAAGTTTTAGGAATAGTGGAAACACTAGCACCCAAATCACATAAAGCATAAAATTCATGATCCTTAATCTTAATTTTAATAGTTGGTTCCCACTCATCATAAAGTTTTCTAGGGATAGAAACTTCCAACTCAAGTTTTTCTTCATAAGATTGCATCAAGGCATCAACAATATGTTTAGTGAACGCTTTTTTTTGACTATAAGCATGAGGAGAATTTAGCACGGATTGCAACAAGGAAATACAATCAATTAAAGACCAAATTTCATAATTAAATTCCTTGAAATCCAAATAGTGGGTTTAGCAACATCTAGGGTTTTGCTTCCTTCAATCCCACTTTTGTCAATTTTAGCATCAAGATCTAAATACTCCGAATTCTTGGAACGCCTTCTAGGTAAAGGTGGATCATATTCAGTCCCATAATTATCAAGATTCATATTGCAAAACATAGATTTAATAGGGGACACATCAATAACTTTTAGATCTTCATCTTTATTTTCATAGGGATTGGAAGAACACGCTTTAATAAAGGCATCTTTCGTAGCACGCATCCTAGCGGTTCTTTCCTTGCACTCATCAATGGAAATTCTCATGGCTTTGAGAGACTCATTGATATCATGCTTAGGAGGAATAGATCTAAGCTTTAAAGAATCAACATCAAGAGAAATTCTATCAACGTTCCTAGCCAATTCATCAACTTTAAGCAATTTCTCTTCAAGCAAAGCATTAAAATTCTTTTGTGAATTCATAAACTCGTTAACACTAGTCTAAAATTTAGAGGGCATCTTATTAAAATTTCCATAAGGGTTGTTTTAGGAATTTCCATAATTATTAGAAGGATTACTAGGATAAGGCCTAGGATTAAAGTTCCCTCTATACGCGTTGTTACCAAAATTATTCCTACCAACAAAATTCACATCCATAGATTCATTATTATTCTCAATCAAAGTAGACAAAGACATATCATTAGGATAAGAAGAAACACTCTTAGTAGCAAATAATTTCATAAGTTCATCCATCTTCCCACTCAAAACATTAATTTCTTCTATCGCATGCACTTTTTTATTAGTAGATCTTTCAGTGTGCCATTGAGAATAATTAATCATAATATTATCTAGTAGTTTAGTAGCATCTCCTAAAGTGATTTCCATAAAAGTGCCTCCTGCGGCCGAATCCAAAAGATTTCTAGAAGCAAAATTCAATCCAGCATAAAATTTTTGTATAATCATCCACAAGTTCAAACCATGAGTAGGGCAATTACGTATCATTAATTTCATTCTCTCCCAAGCTTGTGCAACATGTTCATGATCAAGCTGCTTAAAATTCATAATACCGTTTCTAAGAGAGATGATCTTAGCGGGAGGAAAATACTTAGAGATAAAAGCACCTTTGCACTTGTTCCAAGAATCAATACTATTTTTAGGCAAAGACGAAAACCAAGCTTTAGCACGATCTCTAAGCGAAAAAGGAAATATCTTCAATTTAACAATATCATTATCAACATCTTTCTTCTTTTGCATATCACACAAATCCACGAAGCTATTTAGATGAGTAGCGACATCTTCACTAGGAAGGCCAGCGAATTGATCTTTCATAACAAGATTCAACAAGGCAGTATTGATTTCACAAGATTCAGTGTTGGAAAGAGGAGCAATCGGAGTGCTAAGGAAATCATTATTGTTGGTATTGGTAAAGTCACACAATTTGGTATTATCTTGAGCCATCGTGACAAGCAAGCAATCCAACACACGAGCAAACAAAAAGGCAAGCGAGAAAAAGGCAAACGGAAAAGAGAGGGCGAATAAAACAGCAAGGGTGAAGTGGGGGAGAGGAAACCGAGAGTCAAATGACAAATAATGTAATCCGAGAGATAAGGGATTGTGATAGGTACTTGGGATGTTGACTTTTGCGTAGACTCCCCGGCAACGGCGCCAGAAATTCTTCTTGCTACCTCTTGAGCACTGCGTTGGATTTCCCCGAAGAGGAAAGGATGATGCAGCAAAGTAGCGTAAGTATTTCCCTCAGTTTTTGAGAACCAAGGTATCAATCCAGTAGGAGGCTACGCGCGAGTCCCTTGTACCTACACAAAGCAAATAACTCCTCGCAACCAACGCGAATAGGGGTTGTCAATCCCTTCACGGTCACTTACGAGAGTGAGATCTGATAGATATGATAGATAATATTTTTGGTATTTTTGGTATAAAGATGCAAAGTAAAATAAAAGGCAAAGTAAAAAAGCAAAGCAATAATAAAGTGATGGAAGATTAATATGATGAAGATAGACCCGGGGGCCATAGATTTCACTAGTGGCTTCTCTCAAGAGCATACGTACTCTATGGTGGGTGAATAAATTACTGTTGAGCAATTGATAGAATTGAGCATAGTTATGAGAATATCTAGGTATGATCATGTATATAGGCATCACGTCCGAGACAAGTAGACCGACTCCTGCCTGCATCTATGTAACGCCCTCGATGCGGCTATAGCTCCTACGTGTCGAGGCACGACTTAGAGGCATAACCGCATTGAAAGCAATGTCGCAAGTTAGGCAATCTTCACAAACATCCCATGTAATATAGATAATAAAAGGGGGAGATACATAGTTGGCTTACACTCGCCACGTCAATCAAAGTACATAAATAGCAATAAATCATCCAAACACTCATGGCCCGACTACGACGCCAAAATAAAAGATAAACCCAACATGCAACATGGTCCCGATCGCCCCAACTGGGCACCACTACTGATCATCAGGGAAAGACACGTAGTATCGGCGTGAGTCCTCGTCAAACTCCCACTTGACCTCAAGTGCGTCATCTGGAACGGAATCATCAGGCCCTGCATCTGGTTTGGAAGTAATCTGTGAGCCACAGGGACTCAGCAATCTCGCACCCTCGCGATCATGACTATTCAAGCTTATAGGTAAGGCAAGGTAAAATATGTGGAGCTGCAGCAAGCGACTAGCATATATGGTGGCTAACTTGTTCGCAAAAGAGAGCGAGAAGATAGAGCGAAGCGCGAACAAATAACTAGAGAACAACCTGTGGCAAGCATTACTCCAACACCGTGTTCACTTCCCGGACTCCGCCGAGAAGAGACCATCACGGCAACTCACACAGTTGATTCATTTTAATTAAGTTAAGGTTCAAGTTATCTACAACCGGACATTAACAAATTCCCATCTGCCCATAACCGCGGGCACGGCTTTCGAAAGTTCAAATCCCTGCAGGGGAGTCCCAACTTAGCCCATGACAAGCTCTCATGGCCAACGAAGGAAAAGACCTCCTCCCGAGACATTCCGATCAGACTCGGTATCCCGGTTCTACAAGACACTTCGACAAGTTAAAACAAATCCAGCAACACCGCCCGAATGTGCCGACAAATCCCGATAGGAGCTGCACATATATCGTTCTCAGGGCACACTCAAATTGTCCTAGGTACGGGTAGGCCAGCCTAGAGTTGCCCCTGGTGGCGACCGGCAGCTGACAGGTGGACCAACACTCAGAGGAGCACTGGCCCGGGGGGGTTAAAATAAGATGACCCTTGGGCTCCGGAAACCCAAGGGAAAAAGAGGCTAGGTGGCAAATGGTAAAACCAAGGTTGGGCATTGCTGGAAAAGCTTTAATCAAGACGAACTATCAAGGGGTTCCCATTATCACCCAACCGCATAAGGAACGCAAAATCCGGGAACATAACACCGATATGACGGAAACTAGGGCGGCAAGAGTGGAACAAAACACTAGGCGAGAGGCCGAGCCTTCCACCCTTTACCAAGTATATATATGCATTAAGATAACAAGGCAATATAATGATATCCCAACAAGTAAATAATGTTCCAACAAGGACAGGTCTCCAATCTTCACCTGCAACTAGCAACGCTATAAGAGGGGCTGAGCAAAGCGGTAACATAGCCAATCAACGGTTTGCGAGGACATGGTGGGTCAGAGGTTTGACATGGCAATTTGGGAGGCATGATAAGCAAGTGGTAGGCATCGTAGCATAGGCATAGCAAAAGAGCGAGCATCTAGCAAAGCAAAGATAGTAGTGATTTCGAGGGTATGATCATCTTGCCTGCAAAGTTGTCAGAGTTGACTGGATCCTCGAAAGCAAATCAACGGGCTCCTCGTTAGTGAACTCGTCTCCCGGCTCTACCCAAACAAGACAAGCAAGCAACAAGGACACAATCAACCATGTGCAAAGCTCAAACAATATGATGCAAAGATGGTATGCTATGCGGGATGCGATATGGGATGCATATGCAATATTTGACAAGGAATGAATGAATCTGGCCTCAACATGGAAATCCAAGTGTGCCACTGGAAAGGTGAGATGAAATCGCTTGAAAACGATATAAAGATCACCGGAATCGGAGTTACGGTTTGGAAATGGCAAGCAATTCAAATATGACACCGGTCTGCGATTTACAGCAAGTAGCCATCTAAATGCAACAAGATGAACATGCTACAGCACTCTAACATGACAACAAAATACATAGCAGGCATCCATTCATGATGCTTAACAAAAGATGAACACTGAGCTACGGCCAATTCATCCATTAACAGGTTCAAACAAGCATGGCAAAAATGCATTTGGTAAACATATTTCAGACTTGGTGAAATTAACACTTGTCTGGAATTTCAGATCAGGTAGCACACTTTGGAGCATGAAAACTATATGCTACAGGTGCTGAACATGGCAAAGTAAAGCATGGCATGGAGCTACTCAAAGAGCTTAACAAAAGTCCCTTAGTGACCTTGAGCCAAAAGGGATCCGAAAATACATTTGCAAGCATGTGAACATGGCAAAAACATAATCAGATCACAGACTTAGTGAAAAACTGGAACATGCAAATCAGATATCAAGTAGGCATGTTTACGAGCTCGATGCACTCACTACAGAGCAGGTCATGACGATCTAAGCATACGCCCATCAAGAATACACATTATACAAGCTAGACATGGCAAGAACAATAGCATAGCATGCACGGATCAACTACAACATCCTCGACAAAATCGCTAACAAGTAGACAATCTGCCCAGATTCACGAAATAGCAAAAGTAGAGCTCGATTGACTCAAGCTAGGGTGCTCCATAATTGCAAACAAAGACATGGATGGATAGAGCACTACAAGACTAACAAAACATCCTTAATGATAATCCTCAACAGAGGGACGGATCACTAGGAAACAACATGAACATATGGCATATTGAGATAAACAGATCAAGGACTTTGTGGAAATGCTAAGTCCCTGAAATCAGCATTAACGAATGCACCACTTTGCAAGCTTGTTCTAGTCACCACACACCTCACAAAAATACATGGGTTGCACCTCTAGAAAGATGGCAAAACATATAATAAAACATATGTAGAGCTCAGGGGCATATCATGCACACAATAATCATGGCAAAATGACAAATATCTAATTGGAGCAGCAGATCTGACAATTATCCCAAATAGCACTCTTCCAACAGCATTTCGGGCATCAAGATGAACTCAAATGAAAATGATGCAATGAGATGAAATGATGTGCTCTCTGAGACGAACATTTTGATATGCTATATACCCAAAACGGAGTTACGGGTGCAAAGTTATGACATGATGAACATGGGCATATGGATCTGGGAATCGGGGACTTAGAAAAAAAATCACCACCTCGCGGATTAGGGTTTACTGTAGCTGGCACACGCCCGACCCGATGCGGCGGCGGATCTCGCCAGAGGAGCTGCGCGGGATCGCCGGAGGAGTCGTGGTGGCCGGATCCGGGCAGGGGAAGGCGAGGGCGAGGGCGACCGGCGCCGGAGGTTCAACGGCGGCGAGCGGGGTCAGCACCGGCGACGAGTGGCAGTGAGGAGCTCCGGCCGGCGCGGCATCCTGCGGCGGTGTGGCGAACTCCGACCACCGGAGCGGGGCGGCGCAGCGGAGGAGCAGGCGCGGCTCCTCGGGCGCTCGGGCGGCGAGGCGATGGGCTCGCGGGGGCCGGCTGCGGGCCTGCAGGCCGGCGGCGAGCTGGGGACCCGCGGTGCCACGTGGCGGCACTGGGTTGGTCGGCGGGGGCGGCGGACGTGTCCGGCAGCGGCGGAGATGATTTTTTTTAGGGTTTGAAGGAGGGGATCCAGAATTTGGAGGAGGGGGTCTATATATAGAGGTAGAGGGAGCTAGGAGTGTCCAAATTAGGTGCGGTTTTCGGCCACGCGATCGTGATCAAATGCTCTAGATGATGGAGAGGGTTTTTGGTGGGTTTTGGGCCAAATTGGAGGGGTGTTGGGCTGCAACACACACGAGGCCTTTTCGGTCCCTCGGTTAACCGTTGGAGCATCAAACGAAGTCCAAATGGTACGAAACTTGACAGGCGGTCTACCGGTAGTAACCCAAGGCCGCTTGACAAGTCTCGGTCCAATCCGGAAATGTTTAATCCCCACACACGAAAGAAAGGTAGAAATGACCACCGGAGGAGAACGGAGCGCCGGAATGCAAAACGGACAACGGGGAAAATGCTCGAATGCATGAGACGAACACGTATGCAAATGCAATGCACATGATGACATGATATGAGATGCATGACAATGATAACAACACACGGAGACAAAAACCTGAACCCGAGAAAATAAAATAACTTAACGCCGGAAACGGCAAGAGTTGGATTACATATTAGGTAAATCATATCCGGGGTGTTACAATCTACTACTATTACTCCACTCATCGACCGCTATCCAGCATGCATCTAGAGTATTAAGTTCAAGAAAACAGAGTAGCGCCTTAAGCAAGATGACATGATGTAGAGGGATAAATTCATGCAATATGATAAAAAAAACCCCATCTTGTTATCCTCGATGGCAACAATACAATACGTGCCTTGCTGCCCCTACTATCACTGGGAAAGGACACCGCAAGATTGAACCCAAAGCTAAGCACTTCTCCTATTGCAAGAAAACCAATCTAGTAGGCCAAACCAAACTGATAATTCGAAGAGACTTGCAAAGATAACCAATCATACATAAAAGAATTCAGAGAAGATTCAAATATTGCTCATAGATAATCTTGATCATAAACCCACAATTCATCGATCTCAACAAACACACCGCAAAAAGAAGATTACATCAAATAGATCTCCACGAGAGAGGGGGAGAACATTGTATTGAGATCCAAAAAGAGAGAAGAAGCCATCTAGCTACTAACTATGGACCCCAAGGTCTGAGGTAAACTACTCAAACTTCATCGGAGGGGCTATGGTGATGATGTAGAAGCCCTCCGTGGTGGATACCCCTTCCGGCGGAGCTCCGGAACAGGCCCCAAGATGGGATCTCGTGGGTACAGAAGGTTGCGGCGGGGGAATTAGGTTTTTGGCTCCGTATCTGATCGTTTGGGGGTACGTAGGTATATATAGGAGGAAGGAGTACGTCGGTGGAGCAACGGGAGGCCCACGAGGCAGGGGGCGCGCCCTAGGGGGGTGGGCGCGCCCCCACCCTCGTGGCCACCTCCCTTCTTTCTTGACGTGGGGTCCAAGTCTCCTGGATCATGTTCAGTGAGAAAATCACGTTCCCGAAGGTTTCATTCCGTTTGGACTCCGTTTGATATTCCGTTTCTTCAAAACTCTGAAATAGGCAAAAATTAAATCAGGGTTGGGCCTCCGGTTAATAGGTTAGTCCCAAAAGTAATATAAAAGTGGAAAATAAAGCCCAATATGGTCCAAAATAGTAGATAATATAGCATGGAGCAATCAAAAATTATAGATACGTTGGAGACGTATCATATACCCAGACATTTTGAGTATATGTTCACTGACAGAACTATTCTCCTCCAGTATAGATCATCACGTGAGATGGAGTAGTTTTCAATGGTGAACATCACTATGTTGATCATATCTACTATATGATTCACGCTCGACCTTTCGGTCTCAGTGTTCCGAGGCCATATCTGCATATGCTAGGCTCGTCAAGTTTAACGCGAGTATTCTGCGTGTACAAAACTGGCTTGCACCCGTTGTATGTGAACGTAGAGCTTATCACACCCGATCATCACGTGGTGTCTCGACACAACGAACTTTCGCAAGGGTGCATACTCAGGGAGAACACTTGTACCTTGAAATTTAGTGAGAGATCATCTTATAATGCTACTTTCGAACTAAGCAAAATAAGATGCATAAAGGATAAACATCACATGCAATCAATATAAGTGATATGATATGGCCATCATCTTGTGCCTTTGATCTCCATCTTCAAAGCACCATCATGATCACCATCGTCACCGGCGCGACACCTTGATCTCCATCGTAGCATCGTTGTCGTCTCGCCAACTATTGCTTCTACGACTATCGCTACCGCTTAGTGATAAATTAAAGCAATTACATGGCGATTGCATTTCATACAATAAAGCGACAACCATATGGCTCCTGCCAGTTGCCGATAACTCCGTTACAAAATATGATCATCTCATACAATAAAATTTAGCATCATGTCTTAACCATATCACATCACAACATGCCCTGCAAAAACAATTAGACGTCTTCTACTTTGTTGTTGCAATTTTTACGTGGCTGCTATGGGCTGAGCAAGAACCGTTCTTACCTACGCATCAAAACCACAACGATTTTTCATCAAGTATGTGTTGTTTTAACCTTCAACAAGGACCGGGCATAGCCACACTCGATTCAACTGAAGTTGGAGAAACTGACACCCGCCAGCCACCTGTGTGCGAAGCACGTCGGTAGAACCAGTCTCGCGTAAGCGTATGCGTAATGTCGGTCCGGGACGCTTCATCCAACAATACCGCCAAATCAAAGTATGACATGCTGGTAAGCAGTATGACTATTATCGCCCACAACTCACTTGTGTTCTACTCGTGCATATAACATCTATGCATAAACCTGGCTCTGATGCCACCGTTGGGGAACGTAGTAATTGAAAAAAATTTCCTACGCACACACAAGATCATGGTGATGCATAGCAACAAGAGGACAGTGTTGTCCACGTACCCTCGTAGACCGAAAGCGGAAGCGTTATGACAACGCGGTTGATGTAGTCGTACGTCTTCACGATCCGACCGATCCTAGTACCGAAAGTACGGCACCTCCGTGATCTGCACATGTTCAGCTCGGTGACGTCCCACGAACTCTAGATCCATCTGAGTGTTGAGGGAGAGTTTCGTCAGCACGACGACGTGATGACGGTGATGATGAAGCTACCGGCGCAGGGCTTTGCCTAAGCACTACAACGATATGACCGAGGTCGATTATGGTGGAGGGGGGCACCGCACATGGCTAAGAGATCAATGATCAACTTGGGTGTTCTAGGGTGCCCCCTGCCCCCATATATAAAGGAGCAAGGGGGGAGGCCGGCCGGCCCTTGGGGCGCGCCAGGAGAGGAGGAGTCCTCCTCCTAGTAGGAGTAGGACTCCCCTTTCCTAGTCCTACTAGGAGGGGAAAAGGCACTACAAGAAATATGTCAACTTGTGACCACCACTATTGGTCACTGAAAGGTCATGGTTTTTCATTTGCGACCTTTTTGTGACCAAAAACAGAAGGTCAAAAGCTAGCGGTCATAAACTGACTATAGCGACCTTTCTTCTGGAATGGTCGTAGACGTTTATGACCAAAATATGTCCACTGTGGCGTTTTGGTCACTAGCAACCTCCCCAGGCCATGTAGGCATCCAGCGTGGCAAGCTGATGTGGCACAAGATTCAGCCCGGTCCAATTCGGTTTTCTACATGGGCCTAGCCCAACAATTCGGCCTTTTTACTATATATTTTCTCTATTAATTTTCTCTAGCTACATGGGCCTGGCACAACAATTTGGCCTTTTTATTTCATGGATCATGGCCTTTTTGTGATCTATTTCGTTTTTGGGCCTAAGCCTTTTTATTTACTTGGCCATCGCCTTTTCACAATTGATTCCTTTAGTAATTTTGTTCATTTTTCCTGAATTGTTTGATTTGTGGCCTTTTTAGGGCCCAAATAGTATATGTTTCATTTCCGACATATCAACAATAAAGTATCAACAATAAAGTAACCAGTATTTTGGTCCAGAGAGCCCCAATCACACAAATTTTCATAAATGGCGACCAAAATGAGTATATTATATATATTACAATCATGCCATAGTTCACATCATCCAGGAATTTAGAACAACTACAAAAGTGCTGCTATGAAATACTACAACAGCCATTCACATCATCCAGGAACATATAATTAGCTACAAAGATGAAGCGTTCCCTTTTTCCAACTTCTTGAGCCTGGAGCTCCTGTAAAAGACAGGAAACGATCATTATCATGGCTCTGAATTCAGAATGAAAGCAATATCCTCAAACATACAACAGCTAGGAAAAGAATATTGAACAAAATAATAAACAAATACACAAGCAGCTAGGGGTCAATCCTAATGCCAGCAAGCTCTAAGAAGACTCCAAGAAATTGATGGCTCACAATACAATCATGCTTTTGACAACAAATACTAGTAGAATTAAGGCGCAGAACATATTCTAAGTAGTGTTAACATCATGGCAGTAACAATTAACAGTAGCAGCTAGCAGGACATCAATCAAGCACAACAAAAGTACAACACCACACTTGGGATCTCGGAGCAAGAAAAAGATCATGTTGCTTAGGAGCTACCACAAATGATACTGATCAAGGGCAAAAACAAGTTGGTATGATATCATTCATTCATTCATTCTCATCACGATCATACATTGAATTCATTAAAGGTTACAGATTCATTTTTTGACATAGCATTGGAAAATCACAAGAATAGTATATGAACCAAAGTGTCCAGATAAGTAGATAAGACATGGAGGTCACAATCACATAGCAAAGGAAGAGTGGGACAGACCGATGACTTACCCTCTGGACAAATCAAAGACTTCACGCTTCCTCTTCCTCGGTGGACAAATCAATGACTTCACTTCCTCTTCCTCATGCACCAACAGGAAGACCATCTCAAACACCTTGGTGCCAACAAGAAACTGTACTCAGACAGTGAATAGAACAAAAGAACAGAAAGCACACGTATATACTGAACAAAAGAAACAGCCAGGAATGGATGACTTAACAGTTCATGTTTGTTAACAAAACAAGTATGGACATCTCACAGTGAGTTAACTATCTGATGACTTTAGTAAAACACATACTAGCATTTGGTGCTACAAGAGACAACAGGAATCCAACTATCCCAACATCCCAACTTGGTAAATCCATGCTGCTAAAAGGCCAATCCTAATCGGGTTGGAACTGGACCTGGTTTCAAACATGTGAGCTGCACTAAGCAACCATGCAGACAAATTAAATTGTACGCCAGCCAGCACCCAGCAATTAACAATCAAACAAGACGACTGCTGCACATCCAAGCAAAACCAGCAACAGGTGCAAAACCGTGCGCAAGTGCATTGACATCAGTTTCATTAAGTCAATCATATTCATTAGCAAGCTTACATAGGAAGCAACATGAATAATTCATAAGCATGTCATCTCATCGCCAGCAACATGAATAATTCAGGGCCTACTATGCAACACAAGGACATTTCCATGACACATAAGAAGCTGAACATAACACAGCACATATGCTGAACTCATAAGCATGTCAGGTCCGCTTGCGGCCTAAACAGGTACCTGCAAGAGGCAGGGAGGAGGGAGCGGGCATGCAGACGGGACCTGGAGGGTCGTGTAGTCATGGGCGAGCTTGTAGTCCTTGTAAGGAAGTAGCCACCGCTGTCAGCCGCCCTGACCCGGCCTAGACGTTGCCGAGCGTGTTCTTGCGGCCACTGCACCACCCACATCCTGAAAAACCAGACACACAACAAAAACGTCAGATCTGAGTCATATACAGTAACTTTATAGGCCTCATTAGAATAACTAGTAAAGAGAGTCTGCTTATATACAGTAAGCAGAGCGCTAGAATTTGATCACATACTGGTCACATAGTGGCTTACATAAATTTAATAGTCCAGTAGTGCTGCAGTACAAACAAGGAGCCTGAATTATTTCGAGCAATGCTCCTAGATTATGTAGTGAACAAATATCTTGTTATTACAGCCTGCAGGCCACTATCTGTTTTCATTCCCAAATCTGATGCATGGTTTAATTTGCTGGGACATGAAACTGAACAAAACAATTTCCTGGAACATGGGTATCTACTAATCATATCTAAATCAACATTTTGATAATAAACCCACTTCCCAACTGCTTGTCTACAGTTATTCTACGAGAGTTTGCTCGAAACTAGGCAATGCTATTGAAATAGCCTGAAGTACTGAACATTTAGTCAGTTCCAGGTTAGAATATATCATCTGCCTATCAGTGCATTACTAGTGGAACTAGCAGAATATCCTGAAGCAAACTTAACCAACATCCGCAGAAATAAATCCAGATCTTGTGGCTAACAACACCGTTTGTATACTAGATAGAGTAGGAGAGACGGGATGCGCGTGGTTGTTACCCCAGTGGATGCAGTCGAAGGCGTCCTTGGTGACCACCCTGCAGGCGCCGACCTGCACATGTACATTGGATCAGAGTCAGACACATTTCAACATACATACATTGGATGGAAGAGGAGGGAGGAAGGGGCGCCTGCGGCGCCAATCTTGAGGAAGCCGTCGACGGTGCGGTCGAGGAGCGGGTTCCCGAGGTTGATGGCCTCGATGCTGGAGCAGAGGTGAACGAGGACGACCGCGATGGGGCAGCGCCCTGGTCTCCTCCAGGTCACGCAAGAGAAGAGGGAGGAGGACGTCGACATGGGACGCCGGCCAGCCCCTCCTGCGCCAACTCCGGGGATGCGGACGGCGACGAGTGTCGTGCGCGTACGTGGTCGCGGCGGGGCATGCCGCCATCCTGGCCGTGGACTGCCTACCTATGGTCGCCGGGCCGGTGAGACGAGGCGCCGCGCGACAAAATCCAAAATGAAAAGGGGGGCATGGCAGCGGGAACCGCGTCGAGGCGGGCGGGCGGGCGCACCTGGGACTCGGAGGCGGGGTCGAAACCGACAAGCGCGAAGCGCACGCCCGCGAAGAGGCGCTCGTCGCGGTCGCCGGCGCCGGCGCCGTCGTCCTCGCCGTCGTGCGGCCGCATGGAGGGGGGTCTGGGTCAGAGGGACGGGGCGGCGGGTAGGGTTCGAGGATTTGGGATTGGTCCGTTCATTGGCGCGCGAGGGTGGGGGCGGCAGCGGTGCGGGAGAAGGGCAGCGAGGTCGCCGGCGAGGAAGCCCAGCGCCAGTGGAGATGAGGGGCCGCGGCGGCCACGGGATCGAGGAAGAGGGTAGAGGAAGTGGGTTGGGCTTGGGAGGGAGACGAGGGGAGGGATGGGATCGGGGTGGGCGGCGGCGACGATGTGGGAGAGGGGGGCTGCTAGGGTTTGGGTTGGGTTGGGTTGAGAGGGGACCTGAGAGACGTTGGATCCGTCGGATGTGGACGGTCCAGATCGGCTAAGGGGGGTGATCCGTGTGAAGAGCTCTGATTGGTTCAGAAAAATTATGATTTAGAATAGTTTCTAAGTACTAAAACTAGGAGGGTTTTGTGAAGTAGCTATCAAAAGTATTTTGCAAAATGGCACAACTAAAATTTTCTATCAATTTAGACCATATTTTATGGATGATAGCCAGTTTGCATGCAATTTTTTATCTTTGTAGCTATTTTTAATCATTATTCGAGTGCCCAAAATGAGTTTTTTTGTGGAGGGCCTACCAAAAAATTGTTGCAAAATTGTACCAAATCAATTTTCTAAAATACTAGGACATATTTAAACCACAATTTATCAAATGGTTGGGTGTAAAAAGTTATGATCCACCTCTCATGAAAAAGACAAATTCCCGCCGATTTAGTTGGAAGCGGGTCAAATTTGAACTATAGCTGCCTCGTAGTTATCTCTTTATTTTTTTCAAAAAGCATTTCTAGGTACATAAGTATCTATTTAATCAGAGAAACATAAAAAAAAATTCAAGATTCAACCACTAGCTAGGAACGGTCAAGCCCACCATTTTGACCGCATTTCGAAACGGGCATAAAAAATTCAAAAAAATTCAAAAAATTGGAAAGCCTTCGCATTATGTCATTATATGTGGCCATGTTTCCAGGAAAAATAATAAACTTGTAATACGGCAATTATTTTAAAAAAAGTGTTCTCAGAAATGAGCTATCATGTGTGAAGATTCATGGCTTTCAAGCCAAATGATCAATCTTATGGCCACATTCATGGCATAGTTTGTTCAAATGACCTCATATCGTGCACAACGGTGCATCTTGGAATGACAAAAAATGTTGCCTAAGGAACTTTTCATCTTCTTTGTAAGAAAAATTCATTTTCCATTTTTCGAGTGCCCGAAATGAGTTTTTTTGTGAAGGACCTACCATATATTTGTTGTAAAATTGTACCAAATCAATTTTCTAAAATACTAGGACATATTTAAACCACAACTGACCAAATGGTTGGGTGTAAAAAGTTTTGATCCACCTCTCATGAAAAAGACAAATTCCCGTCGATTCAGCTGGAAGCGGGTCAAATTTAAACTATAGCTGCCTCGTAGTTATCTCTTTATTTTTTTCAAAAATCATTTCTAGGTACATAAGTATCTATTTAATCAGAGAAACACCAAAAAATTCCAAGGTTCAACCGCTTGCTAGGAACGGTCAAGCCCGCCGTTTTGACCACATTTTAAAACGGGGATAAAAAATTCAAAAAAAATCAAAAATTTGGAAAACCTTCGCATTGTGTCATTATATATGACCAAGTTTCCAAGAAAATAAAAAACTTGTAAGACGATAATTATTTTAAAAAAGTGTTCTCAGAAATGAGCTATCATGTGTGAAGATTCATGGCTTTCAAGCCGAATGATCAATCTTATGGCCACATTCATGGCATAGTTTGTTCAAATAATCTCATATTGTGCACAAGGGTGCATATTGGAATGGAAAACAATGTTGCCTAAGGAAGTTTTCATTTTCGTTGGACAAAAAAACCATTTTTCCATTTTTCGAGTGCCTGAAAGGAGGTTTTTTTTGTGAAGGAACTACCAAATAATTGTTGCAAAATTGGACCAAATCATTTTTATAAAATACTAGGCCATATTTAATGCACAATTGACAAAATGGTTGGGTGTAAAAATCTTTGATCCACCTCTCGTGAAAAAGAAAAATTTCCGCCGATTCAGTTGGAAGCGGGTCAAATTTGAACTGCAGCTGCCTCATAGTTTGCTATTTATTTTTTCCAAAAATCATTTCTAGTTACATAAGGACCTATTTAATCATAAATACATGGTTTGGTGGCGATACGTCGAGGTTTGGGCGGTGGCCGAGGGCCCCAACTCTAGAGCGCGTAAACTCGCATGCCCGTCGCGTGGTCACCGCGTGACCGTAATGTTTCCATGTGTTCTGGGTGGCCTAGGCATGTCTAGTGGGTTGGGCACTCCCCAGGTTGGTGCTAGGAAGAAAATTACAACATAAGATTCTCACGAGGAGACCGATCGATGCTCAAACATGAATTAGCAGACAAGTGTTTGATTAGCGGTACGGGAAATGCACATGGCCAATGGGCGTGAGTTTTGGCTGAGGATGATCATCTACTAAGGAGAATGTCTTCACAAATTTTTAACTCAAAAGGAGGATCCTAGGTGGTACTTGCTTTGCAAACTACCACGTTGGACAAAAATATGAATGTTGAAGCTGGGCTCAAAATAGTGAATGGATTGAGCTGAAATTTTGTGGAGGATGGTTATTTGGGCATAGGAAAGCATTGTAGAAAATTGATACCATTTGTACATGCCAAAGTAGTACTTCCTTTACAATGCTCTTCTATGGACAGAAACTTGGGAAAACTAGTGAGAGAGATTGGATGAATGAAATGAGCTCAAAATTGGTGTAGGTAAGTTACTTAGGTATGGTCATGCGCTGGTAAATTTTCAGATCATTTGGGTAAGCCTAGCTAGTACTTACTTCACAAAGCTTCTCTCGAGGTAGAAACTTTGGAAATTTCCCGAGAAAGATTTACTACGAAAATTGAGCTGAATATTATCATGTGGCAATGATTTGGGTATGGAAGAGTGCCCGAAAAGTTTGAGGGTAATAGGAGGGGTCTATATAACACTTGCTTTGCAACATGCCAATTTGTCCATAAAATATAAATTGAACCTGGGCTCACATAGATAATTTGACTGAGCTGCAATTTGGAGGAGGGTGATAATTTGGGCATATGAAGGAACTGTATAACTCTCATGTCATTTAGAGATATAAAAAAGGTACTTCCTTCACAATGCTTCTAGGTGGACAAAAACTTTGGAAATTTGCCGAGGAAGATTTGCTAGGCAAATGGAGCTGAATTTTGTCATGCGGTAATGATTTGGATAGGAAAGAGTGCCCAAAAATGCCTAGGGCAATCAAGAATATATAAATAGCATTTCCTTCATAAAGTGTTGTTGTGAACATAATAGGAAAATGAATATTGTTGAATTAGTTTTGAACTAGGCAAGGAAGGATTATTACATATTTGATGAAGATATGACCCAAAGAATTTATGAGATTTTTTTGGGAATTTTGGGAATGATAGAAATATAGGTTGCTTCACAACCTAGGGCAAAAACTGCCACATGGACATGACACATAGGCAAAACTGATGAGATGGCGCCTAGTCATCACAACCCACCATAATCTACAAGGCTATGACCATCTATATTGGTCATGATCAGCTAGAAATAAGGCAGCGGACTAGCACTGTTTGCTTTGTGACCATTTCGTGTAAGGAAATTACGACCTTTCTAACCAAAATGGTCGCAATGGTTTAGGGTTTGGAGCCCCCTGAACAGCTTTTGACTAATTGGTCTAAAATGGTCATAGATTTATGACCAATTCTTCGAGGGTCACTGACAGAAGGTCATAAGTTGACATATTTCTTGTAGTGAGGAAGGAGAAGAGGGAGAAGGAAAGGGGGGCGCCGCCCCCCCTTCCCTAGTCCAATTCGTACCAGAGGGGGAGGGGACGTGCGGCCTGCCCTGGCCGGCCCTCTCTCTCCCCACTAAGGCCCATGTGGCCCATTACTTCCCCCCCCTGGGGGGGGGGGTCCGGTAACCCTCCAGCACTCCGGTTTTCTCCGAAATCACCCGGAACACTTCCGGTGTCCAAATATAGCCGTCCAATATATCAATATTTATGTTTCGACCATTTCGAGACTCCTTGTCATGTCTGTGATCACATCCGGGATTGCGAACTATCTTCGGTACATCAAAACACATAAACTCATAATACCGATCGTCACCGATCGTTAAGCGTGCGGACCCTACGGGTTCGAGAACTATGTAGACATGACCGAGACACGTCTCCGGTCAATAACCAATAGTGGAACCTGGATGTTCATATTGGCTCCCACATATTCTACGAAGATCTTTATCAGTCAAATCGCATAACAACATACATTGTTCCCTTTGTCATTGGTATGTTACTTGCCCGAGATTCGATCGTCGATATCTCAATACCTAGTTCAATCTCGTTACTGGCAAGTCTCTTTACTCGTTCCGTAATGTATCGTCCCGCAACTAACTCATTAGTTACATTGCTTGTAAGGCTTATAGTGATGTGCATTACCGAGAGGGCCCAGAGATACCTCTCCGACAATCGGAGTGACAAATCCTAATCTCGATCTATGCCAACTCAACAAGTACCATCGGAGACACCTGTAGAGCACCTTTATAATCACCCAGTTACGTTGTGACGTTTGGTAGCACACTAAGTGTTCCTTCGGTATTCGGGAGTTGCATAATCTCATAGTCATAGGAACATGTATAAGTCATGAAGAAAGCAATAGCAATATACTAAACGATCAAGTGCTAAGCTAACGGAATGGGTCAAGTCAATCACATCATTCTCTAATGATGTGATCCCGTTAATCAAATGACAACTCATGTCTATGGCTAGGAAACTTAACCATCTTTGATTCAACGAGCTAGTCAAGTAGATGCATACTAGTGACACTTTGTTTGTCTATGTATTCACACATGTACTAAGTTTCCGGTTAATACAATTCTAGCATGAATAACAAACATTTATCACGGTGTAAGGAAATATAAATAACAACTTTATTATTGCCTCTAGAGCATAATTCCTTCATATTTGCCCCAAGGTTCTGTCAAAAAAGGGGTAACCAGATCCTGGTAAGTCATCTTAGCCTTGCAATCCTTATAAAAAAGTCAATCTTTTTACATGATGATCCTAATAAACACACATCACAATACCATGGCATTTATCTATACTTCGTGTGTGTGTGTGTGAATTAGAAAAAAAAAAGTAAGCACCTATTGCATCTGTCAGGCCAGGCTGAGGAGGCTGCGCAAGAAACCAAACACGCTTGAATTTGCATGTCGGATGTGAGCCAGGTGCGACCCAGGGAACCAAACACGCCCTATACTATGTATGCCTTATAGTATGAGCTAAAGCAGTGGGGTGGCCATCAAGGTAAAGGTGGCTTTGCGCAGATTAGTAACCTCTGAGATCACATCACTAGCTAGCTAGTACCTCTCCTTCCTTAGCTTTCATTTTTATTAGATGACCCATTGTGCCATTTGGCGCAAAGTCCCATTTCGAAACCATGTGCGCATTGAAAATATTTGCATTTTTTGGTAATCTTTGGTTACAATCAAATTCAAATCTGGAGTATTTTTAAAATGTTGTTTTTTTGGTAAAATTATATTTTAGCAGCCACTTAGGGTACCAATTCATACCCTTTTAGATGAAAAACTAAGGGGGGTTGGCAACCCAACACCACAACCCACTCCCGGATTGGGCGCTTCTTGGCTGTCCGATCATGGTAGATTTCCCCATGGCTCCCCTCGGCCATTCAAATTTCACTACTCATTTTACCTCGTCTTTTCTTTTAATGGAGAATGATTGGTGGCCCTCTTCACATGTGTGTTAAATGGATTATCACACTTTCCCACGGCTGATATCCAATTCAAACCAAGAACTAAATGCAAGTATTTTGCTTAAGAGGTAAATACACCTGTGGTGCTTCAACTTGCTACGGATGTTCACTTTAGTGTCTGAACTTCAAAAATACGCTAAACTGGTTCTAAAACTTGGCACGAACATGCAAATACAGTGCTAATCTTATCCGTAAACTTAAAGTGACTGGTTTTAAAACTTGATACGAACATACAAATACGGTGCTTATCTTATCCATAGACGTAAAGTGCATCGACATGGCACCGTAATATGGCTAATGTAGCACTGACATGGCATGGGGCACAGTTATAGCTACGGAACAGAATTACTTTTTTTACAAGAAACATAATTACTTGAATACTATGCGTCTCTATGACTAGTGGGCTCGCCGACTAGGCCCCCCTGTCAGTGCCTAGCAAAAATAACATGAAAAGTGAGCGTGAAGGGAATCGAACTAGCAGCCTGAAGCTTGCGCGCTACTCGCGCTATCCTATACATCGAACAAGTTTTAATGGCAACATTCGCCCCTTAGGCCCTCCACTATGTGCTCGATGCCACATTTGGGAAAAGCGAGCCACGTACATGCAGATGCCAGTTGAACTTTTTTTAGCACCGGTCACACAGTGTAGGAGATTTGGCATCGACGCTAGCTCAGGCACATGCACATATAAACTAGTAATAAATTACCGAACGACCAGTGTCTTTGGCTGTTGGTTCTTGTAAAAAAGGACAGTGACATGCTTACTTTACTGGCTCAACAAATTTAGCACCAAAGCAAGTAGAAGCATCGATGCCTTTTTTTTTAAGAAAAGAAGCATCGATGCCTAGAAAGTTTTACTTGGCACCGAGCTGGACAATGTAGAGCACCAGTACCAAATGTCAAATAGCAAATTTGGCACCGGTTTTAGCCTACATAGTGGAAGGCCGTAAGCTTCATGTATTTTAACGAAAACTATTGTGTCCATAAATGGGCTGCAGCCAGTGGCCCATTTTGCACACGTTAGGTTTTTTAAAAGGACGTAAAAAGTACGTAAATAATAACCATAATAATAAAAGGAATGT
Organism: Triticum urartu; assembly: GCF_003073215.2. Lineage (NCBI taxonomy): Eukaryota > Viridiplantae > Streptophyta > Magnoliopsida > Poales > Poaceae > Triticum > Triticum urartu. The sequence continues at coordinate 36,133,253 of NC_053024.1, forward strand.
TCAAATATTCGTGTGTTATTATAAATTACTTCATGCCACACAAATACCTGTGTGCACACAAAGTAAATATATAGAGGTATGCCATATACAATAAAATAACTTACTAAAAAATATTCCTGTAATTTTTAGAAATATTAAGTTATTATTTATAAAATACTATTTTTAGAAAAATATTATTATTTAGAAAAACTATTTTAACATCCATGAAATTATATTTAAAATATCATTTTCGAAATAATAAGTTAATATCTCTCAAAATTACAGGAACGTTTTTAAGTAACTTATTTTATTACATACCTCTATATATTTTATTTTGTGTGCACACGGATATTTGTGTAGCATGAGGTAATTATTAATAACACGTGAATATTCGAATCTAGATTTTATTATTATGATTATTACTGACATACTTTTTACATTTAGAAAAATAACGTGTGGAAAATGGGCCAGTGGCTGCAACCCATTTATGTATATAAGAGCTTTTGGTTCAAATACATTAAGCATGAGAAGCCTACGTTTTCATCCAAACATGTTTGGTGGACGTAAGGTCTCAGATTCGATGACGTCAGTACATTTTATGTTAATTTTCTCACTAATTACTGACAGGCGGGCCCAGTAGTCATAGAGTCATATAGTACTCAAGTATTTCTGTTTCATAGCACAACTAGGCCCCACGCCACGTCAGCCGTATACGATGTCACGTCGACGCACTTTATGTCTACCGACATGATTAGCCCTGTATTTGCACGTTCGTGCCAAGTTTTAGAACCAGTTCGATGTATTTTTCAAGTTCAGGCACTAAAGTTAACATTGGTGGCAAGCTCAAGCACCTGTATTTACATCTTTGCTTAACTTTGCAAATGAATCGTTACCATGATAGTGAATATTTTTTATCCTATAGCATATAGCAACGGTACCAAGTTTTTTCTTGTGTTGCTGTTTTGTTGGATGTTCTATAATGCATAAAAGAACGTGAATAATTATTTCAAAAATAGATTATCCGGCCCACGAATGTTAGCTGGGCTGGGGGGGAGGGGGGGGGGGGGGGGGGGGGGGGGGGGGGTAGCGACCCTATCTTCTCTATCACTCTGTCCCAGCGCCCAACAAGGCCTCTACTTAGAGCAATAGTTATTTTTAAAATAAAAGAAGCTTACTTTAGACTTAGTCTTACATAACTTGTGGTTGTGAGCCCGTAGCAAACTTATTTTTACATACATGATCAGCACTACCATAAGAGCGGAGTTTTGGCTCCCGAGCTCATCTGCACCCATGCTCAGAAAAAAATCAAAACAAATACTAGAAAAATTCAAAAAATTACAAAGTTTTTTTGGATGGTAGATAATTTGACGCGTGAGGTCCGCTTCAAATTTCAACTCATTTGAGCATTTGAGCAGCTCTCGGCCAAAAAGACAAAATCGGGATCTGTAAAAATATTTACTGTTCATGCACTGTTCTGACCCGATTTGTCTTTTTTGCCGAGAGCTACTCAGATGTCCAAATAAGTTGAAATTTGGAGCGGACCTCACACGACAAATATCTATCACACAAAAAAATGGATTTTTTTGAATTTTTCTAATATTTGTTTTGATTTTTTCTCTGAGCAGGAGCAGATGAGCCTGGGCACCGAATTGGATATCCGCAATACTTGTTTGATAGTAGGACTGTCTTTTATTTATAGGTACATCATTGAAACATAGAGCATACTAAGGGAGGCACTCCGACGTATCTAACTTGTATAATTAGCAAAAGCTACAACTGAAATCAATGGATATATTTTAATTTTCCAGATAATGTTGTTAATTTCCTGCTTGGTAAGTTAATCATGTGACATCGTAAATAATGAAAGATACAATAATATGAAAAAAAAGTAACATTCAGTTCATCTGTCATAATGTGAATAACACACATAGATCAGTAATAAATAGAGTAGTCCACTTTTTACTACTACCATGAGCTTGCTCTGCCCTCTACATGGAAAAAAAAAATGCGTATATCAACAATGTGACCAATGACTCCTAAACCTGCAAAATGTGTGGGACTCCCACAAGAATAAGACCCCTTGATGATGAGAGACGGTCTGGTTGCGCTTCCAGGTGGCTCTCCTTGAGGGCATGTTCTTGTGGTGGCGGCGACCCTTGCCATGAAGACCATGGAACTTCTTTCCAGCTGAGGTAAGACCACGAAGCTCACGGTGCTTGCGCACAGACTTACAGGGCCAGTTGGGTCGTTGCAGACAACATTGCAATTGTGTGCAACTTCAAGAAGGGTGACCTCAAAGTACCCGTAGGTAGAGTCCTACATTACAATAAAAATGGGCAAGCAGAGAATTAGTGAGTAACAAAACAAGAATTACCAGTTATTTTCACATATTTTAGTAATTAACAAGTATATACCTCATTAGCCCAGTAGGAGTTGCGCACACGAAGATCATCTAGCTTGCACCCAGTTCTTTCTTTGACAACAGACGCTTGTTCCTCTAGAACTTGAGCTGGGTAACACCCTGGTGATTGCCCCTGGGCACTGGCCTCTTCCTTCCACATATATGGTGGACCACATACCACTGAACACAACAATATATAGGTAAGAAACTGTATCATGGAGAAAATAGTAAAGATTAGGATACCTGCACAAATAGAAGCACACGACATTATGAATGAAGAGATAGATCAGTTACTGGAAAAAATAAACCATAAGCTATGTATCAATTCTATGGACCACAATATTTTACTAAATGGTACCATTTAGTTATCACAAGTACGAACCAAACCCTGAATGCAATGTATAAACTGAAGTACTTCAGTGTGCATGACTCGCATAGAAACATATACATCTAACACTGAAACCATGAACAGACTGCACTTGCTATGTTTGAGTACATGCGTTTCAAAAAGCATGAACGTTACAACATGGTCCAAATTAGTACTAAGAAACAGCGGTGCAATGAACGAAAGCTGTTAAAACTTACCAAATAGGTAGATAATGCAAGAAACAACCAGGCAGTGTCGCTTCAAACTTTCACTAACATGTTCGTGCATCATGAGTGGAACAAGGTTAGATCTGCTCCAAGACAAACTTCTGTCTGTCGTAGAAAAATGGCACTTCATTCAAAGACGTAACTTCAGCCAATAGTGCTATATTTCAGAGACATCAATTAAGCTTATCAATATTCTCTCAGTACAGCAGTCCATGGCACTAAGAGAATCAAGATAATGAATTTTTTTCCTTACTGTTAATAACAACCAGTCACCAATGTATATCTCTGTGTAATGGAATGAATAGCTTCACTTGCATTACTTATGAAGGTTAAAATCATGCTACGTACAGACATTCACGAAGTCATGTACATTCATTCAACAGATCCCTCCTAGCCTCTGAACCGAGGCATACTTTGCATGGACAATCCAAGAAGAAAGTTTGCTAAACCCTTCTATAAAATCTCTACGAAAAGTCTTACAATCCAGTACGTAGTTAAAATGTGAAAGAATCCAACCTTAAAACCATAAGTGTGTGTGCAGGTGTTGTTGATGTTATCTGTGTGGTGTCTCCTATTGATTCGATAACCTTAGTTTTTAACTGAGGGAAATACTATCTGCTACTATATTGTTGCTATGTGCAGGGGATCACATAAAATTCCACAGACGCTAGAAATGTGATATGTTGGAGTCCACCGAGCAACAATATAAGCACATACTACGATAAAAATAAGGGAAAGTATAGTGGCTGAACCCTAGCTCGGTGCACCCACGCAAGAAAACATAGCGAAATATTTTGAAGAAAATCTAAAACTTTGTGGGAATGATTATGAACAAATGTTATGGATGCTTGCAAAATTTGGTGGTCAAATAACATCCGAGGAGTTCTGTACAAAAAAAACAAATTACAAATTCTGCTCAAACAGTGCACATACATTTTGAGTAATTTTGTTTACAACAGAAACAGCCCAAACTCTGTTTCACAAAAATAAAATAGCCCAAACTCGTTTATATACAATACTGTACCCTATGCAATATATATATCACATAACGTGGTATGTTTGTCTCAAAAAAAAAACATAACGTGGTATGTTTGATTTCACCGATCGAGCAAAAATGTTAAGAAACCCATCCATGAGCACAAGCAAGCAACAGTGCTCATCAAGTACTCTTCTCTGCACATGTGCCTTGCTTCTCCTTCAAACCCATGCCAAAATCAAGCTGTGATCTGATCTGCAGCGCGGAAGCCAGTGGAAGGGCGCCGAGGGATGACCCAGTCCGAGGTCCGAACGCGACGAGGATGGGCGACAACCCTCGGACGACAGTTGCACACGACAACAAGCCCTTGAAATTATGTGCATAGGAGCCGTACATAACTATTTTTAGCACAAGTCGAGCCAAGAGGACCTAAAGAGACAAAGACCTCGCTGAGGATCCAAAGGCTCCAGCTTCCACAACTGCAATAAACAAATCTCCTTCCTTCACTCCTAATTGGCGTCTGATGACACCGTCCATCACGTCATTAGCCTCCGAAGTGCCGCCTGCTAGCTTAAATTTGGAACAGGCAAACTCAGCAGCGGCTCCATAAAACGGGCAGGCATGCCCTTCTTCTTGCTTCCCTCAGCACAACCCAAATAGTATGGCTTAGCCAGTTTCAGCACAACTGAAATACTATATCAAGCTGCTCTTCTTTTCTCCGCCGACAGACAGACGCACCCCTTGGCTTGCTATTTCATCTATGGTCTACAATATCAGCCAGCCCTGCGAATTCTAGCGTCTGCGGAATTTTATGTGACCCCCCTGCAGGAATTATAATCAATGGTGAGTCTATCTTCTCATTTTTCACCGACCTGTCTTTTGACATGTCCATTATCTGAGAAAACTTAAGTAGCTAGGCATGATGTCTGCTCACAATTTTTTTCCCATAGCCATGAACTGAAGATACTGTGATTTCTAATATAGTGACCTGTATGTGTACAACCTGTTAAAGTTCTGAAAATTTGCTACCACCCACCAGAAATGGCACTTTTGAGTAATATATTCAGGTGGGGTGGGTGATAGCAAATTTCAAGCCAGGTGTTGGTTAAAGAAAATTGGTATCACTGCAATGAATACCAGGAAGGATGTCAATGTCCTTCATACTCTTATTTTTACAAAACGGAATTGCCTCGCCGATTATTAAACAAAAGGGAATTGCCCAATTAATAAACGGAAAACTGGGAGAAAACCGATACAAACAGACCACGTGCTGATTACTCCAAAAGCATGAAACACATGACCACATAATGTCTCTCATATTCATTTCGGCTTGATGCGCTAGAGGAATATTTCATGTATTTTTCCTCCATTTGTTATTCTGCTGTTCAAATACTTAGTCAACTGTTCACACTGCATTTAATTCAGGAAAATGTGGAGCAAAGTGCAACCAGACACACTGCAAAGATCATATGAATGAGTGTATCACAAAATCAATCATGGGTACCAGTGACAAGCCCAGCTCGGCTGATTTTCACGGCATCCTGGCAAACACGGCTTGCTGCGGCGCCTATAGTTCTCAGGACCCCATCGAGTCAAGCACTGCCAAGTACAATGATTCAGAGTTTCTTTTGCATCCACCAAACCCTATGAGCTACTGTCCTGCAGTGTCAATTGTTTCCAACAAGATTGGTCCCCAATTCTGCAATGTCAGCTGTGATGACACATCAGCTGGTTGGCGCCAAACCAGTGTGGCGGAGCACCCAAGGACCGACTCTGATGTAACTCTCAGCTACATAGAAGAGATGTTGATGCAGGACATTGATGACAAGGTCAGAGCACCTCATGGCGAGACTGCCATTAGAACCATGGAGGAGCCCTTCTATGAACTTCTTGCACAAAAGTATCCAGTTTTGCCTGACTTACTACCACTTTGTGGATGTGGTCGCGTAGAGAACCTAAATGGCAATGGCAGTAGGCTTAATGGACAATTATGCAGCAATTGCTCTGTTTATGTCACCTCAGATGATTATCACCCCAATGAAAACTCACAAAGATCTCAGGCTCCATGGACTTTATCCGCAATTGTTGGAGAGGCAAAACAATTCCCTCTGGGTGCTGAAAGAATGGAAATTGGTTTGAACATCAATGGCCTTTCAATTGCCAAAAAGCCTAGCCGAGATTATCATTCACCTCATATGAATGACAGAGACACAATGAAGGATGCATCATTTGAAGTTCGAGGTCGAAAAGTTTATCCAGGTATAGAAGAGCTTGATTTGTTAGAAGGAAGGAGAAACAAGCAGATTGCTTTTTCCTCCGATGAGCCGACGCGAAATGAGGCGTTCGACAAGGTTCTACTTTGCTCTGACCAGAAGCCCGTAGATGAAGGTATTATTTCGCAACGAACCATGGCAGATACATCCACCAAGCATGCACATAAAGACCATGGAAGAAAACCATCTAGGGAAACGACGAGAGGTAAAGCACGAAAGAAGAAAGAGGTAGTGGATCTCAGAACTCTCCTTATCCATTGCGCACAAGCAGTATCTGTTAACAACCATAGCTTAGCAAGTGACATACTTAAAAGCATAAGACATCATTCCTCACCAAGTGGGGATGATACCCAGAGGCTAGCGTTCTACCTAGCAGATTGCCTGGAGATAAGATTGTCTGGAAATGGGAGTCAGATAAACCGGAACTTCATCACTACACCAAGGAGTGCAGCATATATTCTAAAGCTATTCCATCTTTGTTTCACAGTATCTCATTACTTGAGATCATCATATTATTTCTCGAACAAAACCATCCTTGATGTCTCAAAGGGAAAATCACAAGTGCACATTATTGATTTTGGCATTTGCTTTGGTTTTCAATGGCCATCATTATTGAAACAATTAGCAGATAGAGAAGGTGGGCCGCCTAAACTTCGGATTACAGGTATAGAATTGCCCATGCCAGGTTTCCGGCCAGATGGCAGGAAGAACAACACAGAGCTGCGATTAGTTGAATATGCCGGCATGTTCAAAGTACCTCTTGAATACCGGCAGATCTCATCAAAATGGGAATCCATCTCCATTGAAGATTTGAACATTAACAAAGGTGAAGTGCTCGTAGTTAATTGCATAAATCGAATGAAGAATATTGCTGATGAGACAATATCCATCAACAGCGCAAGGAACAGAGTGCTCAATACCATAAGGATGATAAGGCCAAAAGTTTTCATACATGGAGTTGTTAACGGATCTTACGACAGCCCCTTCTTTTTATCACGTTTTAAAGAAGTCATGCACCACTATGCTTCATTGTTTGATATGCTTGATAAAACGACTCCACGAGATAACGAGACAAGATTGATCCTAGAGAGGGATATATACAAATATGAAATTCTCAATGTCATTGCATGTGAAGGATCAGAAAGGATTGAGAGGCCCGAGAGTTACAAGAAATGGAAGGTACGAAGCCTTAGGGCCATGTTTGAGCAGCTTCCATTGGATCCAACCATTGTTAAAGGAATACAACATATTGTGAGACGGATTTATCACAAAGACCTTTTTGTGGACGAAGAAGACCAATTCCTAGTGTTGGGATGGAAGGGAAGGATAGTCTATGCATTATCCACATGGAAGCCAAGTGAGTCTAACAATGAAGGCACTGATGATATTTGAAGTTTCACAACAAAGACAGGCGTTTGACAGTTTAACCAACCAAAGTGGTCGCTTGTGAGGTGTTGTCTCAACTCTCAACTCCCAAATGCCTTTCGATTTGCATATTTTGTAATAATCAACATATTTTGGTCCATCTGAATGTAGCCTACTATCTTGAATTTGCTTCAACACTTCTATGTTTCTATTGATTTAACTACAAATGATTATCTTAATCTACCAATATCTTACAGGCCTCATTGATTCAAAGGATTTCCATAGGAAATTTTGAAGTATTGGAATTCTTAGGAATTTTTACTAGTTGCTCGTTTGATTAGTAGGATTGAATTCTACATGAATTTTTCCTAAGGATTCTCTTGTACGACAATCCATAGAAAATTTACCATCAACTCTAATATCTTGAAAAAATATCTTTCATTTTTCTTGTGAAGCAATCAAGCAAACAAAAACCCTGTAGGGTTCATATGGCCATGACATTAGAATCCTATGTTTTTCCTATTCCTATATTTTGGGAATCCTGCGAATCAAAGGAGCCTTAAAAGTTGATAACGATTGTCCAACAAGCTGAAAGAAGTCAGTGGTATTTCTTTCGCCACAAAAGCAAGGTGCGTAAATAGTGGAAGGAAGACAGAAAAAAGAATCAACTATAAGGAATGGCAAAATACATAAGCTTGACAATACCCTGGAAGGCTGTAATCCTGAACGAGGAGCTCCTCTTGCACGTTTCCGGCTAACCGACAGTTCACTCTGTCCTCTTGGCTTCTCTAGGCTGGGTGTCAGTGTGAACTTCGACTTCTGTTCTGGCGGTTAGCAAGCACCAGTGCCATTACTGGCGTCCAAGATTACCATGACTGGAGTGGTTGGGAGCCAGCAAGGCCCAGGTTGCTGACTATCTTCCCTCCATAAAATCCGGCTAGCTCCCAAGCCGAAGCTGATGAATAGGAGGGCCATCAAGATCCAAGGGAATGCTAAAATGAAGCTTGTCATCATCGGTAGCAACACCATATGAAGTAGGAACAGATATATTGTCACCTGCATCCCAAGTCAGTTGCGAAGCTTGGAAAGTTAGCACACCAGGAAAACAGTCGAAAGGAAGGCATTTGGTTGACCCATTGTAGGCCAACGAGTCAATCATGTGCGCACTAGACATTGGGAGTTATAGCTCTCGTCGGTATGCACTAAACAGAGCAGCCAAGCAATCTTCCATACCATCAAGTCAGAAGCACTAGCATGTGAAAATCTACATCTCACCTTCTCAAAAGCAGTGTACTCAGCCATCGATTGCAGATGTATTTTGTAAGAAACAAAACATTCATAGGAGTGGTGAGCTTGGCCACTGAGAAGCATGCTGAAACCATATGTCTTCATGCGTAAGGGAAATTGAGATGGAATAATGCGCACAGTCGCAGTTACCTTGGCAAATAACATATCACTTGGGTGATCAACTAGATAACCATGGTGAGATTCCTTCACCCATGTTTGATTATCACCAAAAGAGCATCAGCCTCATGATCGTAGGCCGAAAACAACCAGAGACAGTAATATAATCAGCTAGCAAAGCTCCTTGGAATCCACCAAACTCCAAACTCAGAGCACTGTGGCCCTTGCCGTATTTGCAACATTGCTAGATCAACACCATGAAAAGAGCATCCAGTTCTGCACTGTGCTTTGTGGTGCTCTGCAAAATATGCCTCTGTACATCTGAATCTTGTACAGAACACCAGGAAGTAGCAACACCAACAGCAATGACATACCCCCCCCCCCCCCCCCCCCCCCCCCCCCATATTAATTGTCGATCAAACGGATTTATCTAGCACTGAAATACATCTATATACATCCATTTCAGCGACAACCAATATGCGACGGGGGGAGTATGAAAATGGAGTGGGCTTTAAAAGTGCTTGAAACATATGCGAAATTATAACACCTTCAAGAAGGAAGAACACACTCATAGCGATGTTGCCATGTCCAGCTTGACACGGCAAGGACAAGTATTTTCATCATGGACGTCGGGTCCAACCAGTGAAGGCTAGAATATCAAGTCCGTTGCTTCAGTGTCCGACCCGCAAAGGTCATATCAGGATTTTCACCCCAAGTACGAGCAAGCAACGGCGCACATCAAGTCCTCTTCTCTGCACATGTGGCTCTGTCAAAGTCAAGCTGTGATCTGCAGCGCCGGGGGACACAGTCCGAGAGGCAAAGGACAAAAGGACCTGAAGAGACAAAGACCCCTCTGAGGATCCAAAGGCTCCAGCCTCCACAACTGCGATAAACAAATCTCCTTCCTTCCCTCCTAATTGGCGTTTGACACAGTCCATTAGCCTCCAAAATGCCGCCTAGCTAGCTTATCTGCAAATCTTGTTTGTTTCTGCCTCCGGCATCTATACAGGTTATCACAGCCATGAATTCGATCACTAGCATCAATGCCCATACCTCGGCAAACTCACCAGAGGCTCACATAAAACAGGCAGGCATGTACTTCTTGCTTCCCTCAGCACAACTGAAATAGTACAGCTTAACCAATTTCAGCACAACTGAAATATATCAAGCTGCACTTCTTTCCACCGACAGACAGCGTCGGTCCCTTGGCTTGCAATTCATTTCAAGTCCATAATCTCATGGGGCAACCAGTCCTACGAATTCTAGCGTCTCTGGAATTTTGTGTGATCCTCTGCAGGCAATAATCAATAGTAAGTTCCTCTTCCCGTTTTTGCTGAGCAGTCTCTTAACTTAATCAATAGTAAGTAGCTAGCCATGATGTCATGTTATGATTTTTCCATGGCCATCAACTGAAGATACTATGATTTCTAGCACAGTAACCCGTATATACATCCTTAAAATATTCGGGGGGATCCCCCCGCCCCCTTCACCCAGGTGTTTGTCATAAAGAATTTGCTATCACTGCAATGAATCCCAGGAAAGATGTCAATGTCATTCATATTATTATTTTTTCAAAATAGAGGCAAAAGATTTTCCTCATCAATTAATTAAGCAGAAGAGAATTGCCAAGTTAATTAACAGAAAGTCAGGTGAAAACCGACACAAACAAACCACATGCGGACTACTCCCAAAGCATTAACCCGCATGACCACACGATGTCTCGCATATTAATTTTGGTTTAATGTGCTGGAGGAATATTTCGTGTATTTCAGCTTCCTCCTTTTGTTATTCTGCTGTTCACATACTTAGTCAACTGTTCACACTGCATTTAATCCAGGAAAATGTGGAGCAAAGTGCAGCCAGACACATTGCAAAGATTGTGTGAATGAGCATCGTATAATCAATCATGGGTACCAGTGACAAGCCCAGCTCGGCTGATTTTCACGGCATCATGGCAAATACGGCTGTCTGTGGCGCCTATAGTTCTCAGGACCCCATCGAGTCAAGCACCGCCAAGTACAATGATTCAGAGTTTGTTTTGCATCCACCAACCCCTTTGAGCTACTCTCCTGCAGTGTCAATTGTTTCCAACAAGATTGGTCCCCAATTCTGCAATGTCAGCTGTGATGGCCCATCAGCTGGTTGGCGCCTAATCAATGTGGCGGAGCACCCAAAGACCGACTCTGATGTAACTCTCAGCTACATAGAACAGATGTTGATGCAGGACACTGATGACAAGGTTAGAGCACCTCATGGCGACACTTCCATCAGAACCATGGAGGAGCCCTTCTATGAACTTCTTGGACAAAAGTATCCAGTTTTGCCTGACATATTACCACCTTGTGGCTGTGATCGCCTCAAGAACCTAAATGGCAATGTCAGCAGGCTTAATGGAAAGTTATGCAGCAATTGCTCTTTATATATCAGCTCAGATGATTATCACCTCAATGAAAACTCAGAAGCATCTCAGGCTCCATGGACTTTATCCGCCATTGTTGGAGAGGCAAACAAAATCCCTCTGGGTGCCGAAAGAATGGAAATTGGTTTGAACATCAATGGCCTGTCCATTGCAGAAAAACCTAGCCGAGATAATCATTCACCTCATATGAATGAGAAAGAGACAATCAAGGATGCATCATTTGAAGTTCGAGGCCGAAAAGTTTTCCCAGATAAAGAAGATCTTGATTTGTTAGAAGGAAGGAGAAGCAAGCAGACTGCTATTTTTTCTGATGAGCCGATCCGAAATGAGGCATTTGACAAGGTTCTACTGTGCTGTGAGCATCAACTCGTCGTAGATGAAGGTATTCTGCAGCGGACCATGGCGAATACATCCACCAAGTATGCACAGAAAGAGCAAGGGAAAAAATTGGCTAGGCAAACTACCAGAGGTAAAACACGGAAGAAGAAAGAGGTGGTGGATCTCAGAACTCTCCTTATCCATTGTGCAGAAGCAGTATCTGTGAACAACCATAGCTTAGCAAGTGACATACTTAAAACCATAAGACAACATTCTTCACCAAGTGGGGATGATACCCAAAGGCTAGCGTTTTACCTAGCAGAATGCCTGGAGATAAGATTGTCTGGAAATGGGAGTCAGATAAACCAGAACTTCATTGCTACACCAAGGAATGCAGCATATATTCTAAAGCTCTTCCATCTTGGTTTGACAGTATCTCCTTACTTGAGATCATCATATTACTTCTCGAACAAAACTATCATTGATGTCTCAAAGGGAAAGCCAAAAGTGCACATTATCGATTTTGGCATTTGCTTTGGTTTTCAATGGCCATCATTATTCAAACAGTTTGCAGATAGAGAAGGTGGCCCGCCTAAGCTTCGGATTACAGGCATAGAGCTACCAACGCCAGGTTTCCGGCCAGATGAAATCAATAACAACACACGGCTACGATTAATTGAATATGCTGACATGTTCAAAGTACCTTTTGAATACCGGCAGATCTCATCAAAATGGGAATCCATCACCATCAAAGATTTTAACATTGACAAAGATGAATTGCTCGTAGTCAACTGCATACACCAAATGAAGAATCTTGGTGATGAGACAACATCCATCAATAGCGCCAGGAATAGGGTGCTCAATAACATAAGGATGATGAAGCCAAACATCTTCATCCATGGAGTTGTTAATGGATCTTACAACACCCCCTTCTTTTTATCACGGTTTAAAGAAGTCATGTACCGCTATACTTCGCTGTTTGATATGCTTGAGAAAACAACTCCACGAGATAACGAGACAAGATTGATCCTAGAGAGGGATATATATAAATATGAAATTCTCAATGCCATTGCATGTGAAGGATCAGAAAGGATTGAGAGGCCCGAGAGTTATAAGATATGGAAGGTAAGAGGCCTTAGGGCCAGGTTTGAGCAGCTTCCACTGAATCCAACCATTGTTAATGGAATACAGCATATTGTGAGACAGATTTATCACAAAGAGGTTTTTGTGGACGAAGAAGACCAATTCCTAGTGTTGGGATGGAAGGGAAGGATACTCTATGCATTATCCACATGGAAACCAAGTGAGATTGACAATGAAGGCACAGATGATATTTGAAGTTCCAGAACAAAGAGAAGTATTTGACAGTTTAATCAGCCAAAGTGGTCACGCGAGGTGTTGTTTCAATTTCCAAATATCTTTGGATTTGTACATTTGGTAATAATCAATATATTTTGGGGCATCCGAATGTGAATTTGCTTCAACACTTCTATGTTTGTATTGATTTAACTACAAATGATTATCTTCAATCTACCAATATCTTACGGGCCTCATTGATTCAACGGATTGGAACGCTCAGGATTTTTTCTCGTTCGATTCATAGGATTGTATCGTACAAGAATGTTTCCTAAGGATTCTCCTGTACGACAATCCACAGAAATTTTATCTTCCACTCTGATCTCTTGAAAATATTCTTACGGGCCTCTGGTTGGTGGTGTGTTGTATCCGGATTCGTTCTCTGGTTGTTGCTTTATATATAGAGCGGGGCAAAAGCCTTTTTGGTAAAATATTCTTTGACTATTTTGTGAAACAATCAAAGAATCCAAAACCCTGTGGGATTCATATGGTCCACAACATTGCAATACTATGTTTTTCCTATTCCTATGTTTTTGGAATTCCGCGAATCAAAGGAACACTAAAAGTTGATAACTGTCCAACAAACTGACAGAAGTCAGTGGTATTTCTATCACCACAAAAACAAGTTAGGTAAACAGTGGAAGGAAGAAAGAAAAACACCTAATAAGGAATGACAAAATAGATAAGCTTGACAATACCTGAAAGGCTGGAATCCTGAATGATGGACTCCTTTTGCACGTTTCCGGCTAACCGACAGTTCAGCCTGTCCTCTTGGTTTCTCTAGGCTGGTGTTGGTGTGATTTGTGAACTTCAACTTCTGTTCTGCGGTTAGCAAGCACCACTGCCATTACTGGTGTCCAAGATTACCGTGATCATACAGAGGAAAGTGAGTGCAGTGTGCGTCAAGTGAGTTGATTTTTGTACCGGTCACGCATTACATCAAACACCTACAAGGCACTCTCTGCTCCCGTGCGATTGATGTGGTCTGACCCTTCCAAAAAGAACAGTCGGCCACGCCACCGTCGTCCAAGGGTCAAAGCTGGCGCAACACTCCCTGTGTGGTTGTTTGGATAGCGGTAGATTTATATAAAATGAGTTTTTTTTACCAGATTTTTAGTAAAACTGGTGCTACCATTTATTTTATGAATAATCATTTTATAAAGGAACACGTTTAGGTTCGCAAATGACAAAACTAGTCCATCTTAGGATCCATCTACTAATTCAACAATGGACAAGAGTCGATTTACAACTCAAGTTACTAACCTCAAAGGAAGGAGATTAGAGGAGAAAGAAGACGAAAAAGCCTATCCTAAGCTAGCAGTATGCCTCGGCTTGCTAACTTTCCATAAAATTCGGCTTGCCCCCAAGCCAATATCGATGAATAGGAGGGCCACCAGGATCCCAGGGAATGCTCAAATGAAGCTTTTCATCATCGGTACCAACAACATATGCAGCAGGAACAAATATATTGTCACTTGGATCCCAAGTCAGTTGAGAAGCTTGGAAAGTTAGCACACCAGGAACCACAGTCAAAAAGGAGGACATTTGGTTGACCAATTGTAGGCCAATGAGTCAATCATGTGCACACTATACTGAGAGTTGTAGGCCTCATGGCTACGCACTATATAGAGCTGCCAAGAAATCTTCCATACCATCAAGTCAGAAGCGCTAGCATGTGAAAATCTATAGCAGCTCCATTTAAAAAGTGATCGAAGCATATGCGAGATCATAATGCCTTCAAGAAGGAATAACACACTCATAGCGATGTTGCCATGTCCAGCTTGAGACGACAAGGACATGTATTTTTATCATGGGCATCGGGTCCAAGCAGTGAAGGCTAGAATATCGATGTGTAGATAACATCTTCAGGGGTTGAGCTAGCCAGGAGCCTAGGCGACTAGGGTTTTCCCCTCCTCACCTCCCGCCGGCCCCGCGCTCCACCTCCGCCCCCTTCCTCCCTCCCCTCTCCCCCGTCCGGACCCGCCTCGCGCCGCCTCCCCGGGAGGTGGCCGGGGCGGAGCTCGCGCCCCTCCTCCGCGGGCCTCCCGTTCCCCCTTTGTCCGCTCGCCGCCGCCGGTGGTCGCCCCCGGTGCTGGCCCGGGTGGCTCCGGCGGCGGCGGGCCTTCCCTTCCCCGCGCGCGCGTGCTCCCTTCCCGGGGCAGGGAGGCGGCGGCGGTGCAGCTCGGCATGGCTGCGGTCCGGCTGCCCTGCGGCGGCGGCCGGCGGCTGGCGTGGTGTCGGCGCCGCTCCTTGGCGGCGGGGCGGCGTGGTGGTGCTGGGTGGCCGTCGTCGCGACCCCGGCCCAGATCTGGGCCTGGCGGGCCCCATCTGGGTCCTACCGGGCCGGCTCCCCGGCGTGGCTTCGTCGTCGTCTGTGTGGTGAGGAGGAGGAGCGGCTTGGATGGGGGGCAGCGATGCCGATGGCATGCCGGCTGCAGCGCGATGGCGGGAGCTGTCCAGGAATGGAGTTCCCGGCCGGGCCTGTGGGCACACGGGCCTGGTAAGCTCCTGCTTGTGTGTCTGGTCGGCTACCGTTGTTGACGGTGGAGGTTGTGCCCTCCCGCGTGCCGACAGTGCCACGGCCCCTAGTCCCGGCTCCTATCCCTTGTCATGCAGACCTCACCTCGTGGTGCCGTGGTGAGACGGCGTGGAGGCTTCTTGACCATGGTGGCGCAAGTTGGTGGTCGGTTTGGTGGCAGGCTCTGGAGCACCCGAGGTGAAGGTTGGGATCGGGGGAAACCCCTGTCGGCCTGTCCGACACCGACGCGGCGACGCCGGTGGGTGTCGCCGGACCTTCCTGGAGGGCGTCGGGGGCGACCCTTCCTCTCGCCTCGTCGGGTACCGGGGGAAACCCTTGGCAGCAGCGTCGTCTTCGTCGCGGTCCCTCTTGAGGTGCTGATTGGTACCGGTGCTTCGGAGCCTTGGAGCTTGGTGGGAGACCCTCGGTGGGCGCAGTGGCCGTGAAGCTTCTTCGTTTTCGTCGATCCGCCGTTGTCGGCATTCTTTTCTTTTGTTGTTTCTTTTTCGTTTCTTTTGGGTGTGTTTGTGCTGCTTCCGCCCCAGCACCTATCCTTGGATGTATCGGTTGGTTGCTTTGAAATACAAAGCGGGGGGAAACCCTTTTTCGTTGATAACATCTTCAAAAAAGTAACAACGCAAGTCTGTTGCTTCGGTGTTCGACCTGCAAAGGTCATATCATGGATTTTCACCCCAAGTATGAAGCACAGTGTCCTATATCAATGACAGTTCTTCCTAGAACATTTTTCTTTACACGTAAAACGTGTATATACATAGGTATCCTATATGCAATATATATCACACAACGTCATATATTTGATTCCACCGAGCAACAACGTAAGCACAATAAAAAAATCCATCCATAAGCACGAGCAAGCAACAGTGCACATCAAGCACTATTCTATGCACACATGTGCCTTGCTTCTACTTTAATCCCATGTCAAAATCAAGCTGGGATCTACACCCGAGCAACAACCCTCCGATGACAGCGGTAGGAGCGACACGACCACCGATCGAGCGTCCAGTAGCACACGACAACAAGCCCTTGAAATTATGTGCATACGAGACGTACATAACTATTTTTAGCACAAGTCGAGCCAAAAGAACCTAAAGAGACAAAGACCTCGTTGAGGATCCAAAGCCTCCAGCTTCCACAACTGCAATATAAACAAATCTCCTGCCTTCACTCCTAATTGGCGTTTGACGCAGTCCATTAGCCTCCGAAATGCCGCCTGCTGGCCTATCTGCAAATCTTGTTTGTTTTTATCTCCAGCATCCGTACAGGTCATCACAGCGATGAATTCCATCACTAGTATCAACGCCCATACCTCGGCGAACTCACCAGCGGCTCACATAAGACAGACATGCCGCTTCTTGCTTCCCTCAGCAGAACTGAGATAGTGCAGCTTAGCCATCCCTCAGCTGAGTCAGTTTCGTCCTTTCCTGGTATATCGAGCTGCCATTATTTCCGCCGACAGACGCACTTGCCCCTTGGCTTGCTCTTCTATCAATGCAATGATACGCAAGCTTTGCATATTCGAGAAAAAATTACTTTGAGTCTACAATCTCAGGGTGGTACGACTCCCGCGAGTTCACCTCATGGTGAGTCCCTCTTCACTTCTGTTCAATCAGGTGTACACCAAATGCCATGATTTAGCGTGCAGCAAATTGTCGGTAGAATAGGACGGGATATGTTTTTCTCCAAGAATTTACCAGATTGACATAGTGTGTTAGAGTATTCTAGTATGATGACTTTGTTCTGTAAGACCCATTCTTCTCATTATTGGTGCTCAGTGTCCATTGCCGGAGAAAAACGAAGTAGGTGCGTTGTCTGCTAATGATTTTTCCATAAACATGAACTGAAGATACTTCGATTTCTAGCACAGTAGCCCGTATGTCCATCTCGTTCAACTTCTCAAAATTTGCTATCACTGTAATAAATCGCAGGAAAGGTGTCATTGTCTTTGATATTAGGTTCCGCTAGCTTGATGTACTAGAGGAGTATTTCGTGTACGAAATTGGTTTGCAAACGATCTTTCATGCACGACTTGTGCACAACAGGATTTTGAAGCCACACGGATTACAAAAAGAGGCAATCCAATGGTGTAGATTAATTGTCGTGTGCGGATCGTCCCTGAATTCATTGTCTGCCTAGCAGCGCTCTTTCGTGTATTCCAACTTCCTCCTGTTGTTCTGTTCTTCACATACTGAATTAACTGTTCACAATGCAATTAATCCAGGGATATCTGGTGCAAAGTGCAATCGGACATGCTGCAAAGATTGTATGAATGGATGTACGATACAGCCAGTCATGGGTAGCGGTGACAAGTCCAGCTCTGCTGATTTTCATGGCATCATGGCAAACACGGCTGCCTGTGGCGCCTACTGTTCTCAGGAGTTCATCGAGTCAAGCACTGCCAAGTACAGTGATTCAGAGTTTATTTTGCATCCACCAGCCCCTGTGAGCTACTGTCCTCAACTATCAATTGTTTCCAACAAGGTTGGTCACGTTTCATGGAGCACATCTTCTTCTTGTAAGATCTACAGCCCCCAACTCTACAGTGCCAACTGCGATGAAACATCGGCTGGTTGGCGCCTAATCAGTGTGGCGGAGCACCCAAAAACTGACTCTGATGTAACTCTCAGCCACATAGAACAGATGTTGATGCAGGACACCGATGACAAGGTCAGAGCACCTCATGGAGAGACTGCCATTAGAACTATGGAGGAGCCCTTCTATGAACTTCTTGGACAGAAGTACCCTGTTTTGCCTGGCTTGCTACCACTTTGTGGCTGTGATCGCCTCAATATTCTTGAAAATGGCAGTGTCAGTAGGCTTAATAATGGACAGTTATGCAATAATTGCTCTGTAAAAATCAGCTCAGATAATTATCACTCCAACGGCAGCTCACAAGCTTCTCAGGCTCCATGGACTTTATCCGCCATTGTTGGAGAGGCAATACAATTCCCTCTGGGTGTTGAAGAAATGGGAATTGGTTTGAACATCAATGGCCTTTCCATTAGCCCAGAGAGTCATTCACAACATATGAATGATAAGGACACAATCAAGCATGCACCATTTCATGATCGAAGCCGAAAAGTTTTTCCGGGTATAGAAGAGCTTGATTTGTTAGAAGGAAGGATGAACAAGCAGATTGCTATTTTCTCCGATGAGCCGATCCGAAATGAGGCCTTCGACAAGGTTCTACTTTGCTCTGAGCATAAGCCCCTGGATGAAGGTATTATTTTGCAACGAACCATGGCAGATATATCCACCAAATATGCACAGAACGAACAAGGAAGAAAACCAGCTAGGCAAACGAAGAGAGGTAAAACACGAAAGAAGAAAGAGGTGGTGGATCTCAGAAGTCTCCTTATCCATTGCGCAGAAGCAGTGTCTGTGAACAACCGTACCATAGCAAGTGACATACTTAAAAGCATAAGACAACATTGTTCACCAAGTGGGGATGATACCCAGAGGCTAGCCTTTTACCTAGCAGATTGCCTGGAGATAAGATTGTCTGGAAGCGGAAGTCAGATAAATCAGAAGGTCATCACTACACCAACGAATGCAGCACATATTCTGAAGCTATGCCATCTGTGTTTCACCGTTTGTCCTTATTTGAGGTCATCATATTATCTCTCAAACAAGACAATCCTTGATGTCTCAAAGGGAAAACCAAGAGTGCACATTATCGATTTTGGCATTTTCTATGGTTTTCAGTGGCCATCATTACTGAAACAATTTGCAGATAGAGAAGGTGGGCCGCCTAAGCTTCGGATTACAGGTATAGAGCTGCCCACGCCAGGTTTCCGGCCAGATGAAATGAATAAGAACACACGGCTACGATTAACTGAATATGCCGACATATTCCAAGTACCTCTTGAATACCGACAGATTTCATCAAAATGGGAATCCATCTCCATCGAAGAATTGAACATTGACAAAGATGAAGTGCTCGTAGTCAATTGCATACTCCGAATGAAGAATGTTGGTGATGAGACAATAACCATCGATAGCGCCAGGAATAGAGTGCTCAATACCATAAGGATGATGAAACCAACAGTTTTCATTCATGGAGTTGTTAATGGATCTTACAACACCCCCTTCTTTTTATCACGTTTTAAAGAAGTCATGTACCACTACACTTCAATGTTTGACATGCTTGACAAAACTACTCCACGAGATAACGAGACAAGAATGATCCTAGAGAGGGATATATATAAATATGCAATTCTTAATGCCATTGCATGTGAAGGATCAGAAAGGATTGAGAGGCCAGAGAGTTACAAGAAATGGAATGCAAGAAGCGTCAGGGCCAGGTTTGAGCAGCTCCCACTGAACCCAACCATTGTTAAAGGGATACAACATATGGTGAGACAGATTTATCACAAAGATTTCTTCGTCGACGAAGAAGACCAATGCCTAGTGTTGGGATGGAAGGGAAGGATACTCTACGCATTATCCACATGGAAGCCAAGTGAATCTGGCGATGAGGGTGCTTAAGGCTGCAGACATTTGCTGTTTCAGAACAAAGACAGAGGTTTGACAATTAAATCCACCGAAGTGACCGCCTGTGAGGTGCTGTCTCGACTCCCGAATGCCCTTGGATTTGTACATTTGGTAATAACTGAGTACATTTTTGGCACATTTGAATGCAGCCTACTATCTTGAATTTGTTTCAACATTTATATTTTTCTGTTGATCTAACAACAAATGATTATCTCCAATCTACTAATATCCTAAAAGTTTATGTTGATTGTCCAACAAACGGACAACAATTAGTGGTATTTCTTTCGCCGCAATAGCAAGGCATGGCTAACACTTACCAGTAAAAACAAAAGAAACAAATCAAGCAAGGAATGGCAGAATAGCTAACTCTGCCTGTTCCGTTGTGGGCTTTATTAATTTAAAGCCGGACGCCCCTAGCGTCTTCGTTTTAAAAAAAATAGCTAACTTGATGAGAATACCTGAAAGGCTGAAATCCTGAACGAGGGATTTCTTCTGCATGATTCAGGCTAATCGATAGTGCACCCTGCTCGCTTGGCTTCTCGAGCTTCGGCTTCTGCTCCTGTGGTTCACAAACACCACCGCCATTACCAGTGTGACGGTGTCCAAAATTACCGTAGGCATACAGAGGAAAGCGACAGCGTGCTGCACGTCCAATGAGGAGAAGTGCTTACCAGTCACGCATTCTGTCGAACGCCTACAGAGCATCAACCACTCCCATGCGATCGACGTGATCCGCGCCTCCGGAGACGATTCGACCCCTTCGCCGTCGTCCAAGGCTCAAAGCTGGCGCCACCTTCTTGATCTGCCCAACCGTTGCCGCCGAACAACTTGACGCCGATCTTGCACAAGATCTGCCTGTCGCTTGGAGACCTGCAGCAATTACGCCGTCAGCTCAAATCCTACCACCGAATGCATCCGAGTTACCTCTGGTGGCAACCAGAGACGGAGCATACAAGCATTGGGTGCAGATGACACCAATGGAATTTAGCTGCTCAAGTAGTGCTAATGGAAAAAGGTTTTCGCCCTGCTTTATAAATGAAGCAAACCACCACAGCCACAAGATCCAAACCAAGGTCAACACACGCGTGTAGGCAATCGTACAAGAGAATTCTGCTGAGGGCATAACTTAACAAGCTCTAACAGAAAAACAAAGACGGTAGGAGATGCTGCAAAGGGCTAATCCGGCTGAACCCAACAAGTATTCGGTCGCCTGAACCCAACAAACAATCATAGCTGAAACCATTGACTCCCTAACTGTACTATACAAAAGCCTTATAGAGCATCATATAACCGGACTGGTACCCGCCCCAAACGCCTGGATGGGCTGCCCGGTCAGTGCCTGGGCGAAGAAACATCACCCAACCTACCGTTCATTTCCGGCCCAAACGGCCGGAGTGACTAGCACTCCTCGTAGTCATATCTGGTCCAAATCTGGAGCGGATATTGGGACGCCCCGACGCGCTCAGGCACGCCTGCCACATCGGACTGACCATTAAGGCCCGCACCAATTCACTAATATCTGCCTCCCCTCCTTGCCCACCACCGGACACCGCCCAGTACGTCAAATTCCTCTGTATTTTCACTTTGCACTCTATATGTTCGATGAAATGTCTGAGCCGGTTTTTTATTCTTTCGCTCATTACTTGTAGATCATAATGGATTCATCGTGGAATCATGGCTATGGAAACGATGAGCTTAACGAATTCATATTCAATGATTTCATCGCTTTATCGGATTCAGACGATGAGGATGCTGAAATGATGACGATGAGCATTCAAGAGGAGTTTGATGATGATGATGAGGAGGAGGAGGACAAAATGATCGACGTGCATGTATTCGCGTGGATTTGATGTTTTAAAAACAGGAACCGTGCTTGCAAATGCCAAGATTTGATGCCCATCCGATCACTGTCCACGGGCGTCTAAGGGCTTGGATAACCTATCTGTGATTGTAGATGCTCTTAGCCCATGTATTCAGTGCAATAGTTGTGTAACAACCTAGTAAAACAAATCAATTTGGTCGCCCGCGGTTGACTAGCCACACTATCTTTGGATCAAGTTGCTTCACCGCCGCAACAAAAAGAAGAAGAAAAATCCGAATACTCTCGTATGCTTCAACACCCTCACGCTAAGAGATGGCAGTGGCAAGCTGACAATTGTTGTTCAAAATATTGGTGTCGCCTCTCTTGTCACGAGCCTTCATTCTTGCAGCCGTCAGCGGCTAGCTGACAATTCATGTTCAAAATGTTTGTACGTGTGATAGCACACCTCTCCCTCTTGTAGAAGTCTTAGCCATCCCTAACTATCTTTTTCGACAAAGAGAATATATTAATATCGCGAGATACCAATTACATTCAGCCTCTACAACAATGAAATGTCCTAAAGACATTACGGATGCACACAACCCAAAAAACAAAAAGAAGAAGAAGAAGAAAACGAAAACTCACACTACAGTGTTCAATTCCTTATAACCGCAGCACGAACCACCTCCAAGACAACACCCGAAGTCTAAAATCTCCAAAAACACCGTCGTCACCTGATCATAGATCTTAGGTTTTTACCCTGGAGAAAATCCGCGCTCTCGAAACAATGCCTTCAATAAGGCCACTGCCAGGCACAAGCAATTAAGTCCAGACCTTGGGTTTTCACCCTGAAAGCTTAGAATTTGTACTCCTCCTGTGCCGCCATCCCCACTTGCCGATGCTGCTCCTATGAGTCACGAAACACCAAGCAAAGTCCTCATCGCCTGGACAACTCGGTCCACCATTACTAGGCCTCTCACCTTAGCCACCATGACGTTCTCCGCCACTGTCTTCGCCATAAAAATCGAAATCCGACATGTCCCATAATGTCAACAGACAACGAAGCTTCGCGTCACGCCCTCCTGAAGCCACGCGGCGGGCTGAAATAGGGGCGCGCACGACTGAATCCCATCCGACCCAACAATCTAGAGACGTCAAGCAACAATGGAGATCTTCGGTGGAGCCTTCCAGAACTCGTCAATGGGTAGATCAATGAGGGCCGGCATCAGAACACCATCTTGGCGCTAGAAGAACCCTAGGACCGCCTCAATTAATTAACCAAGCAAACCAGCAAGCCCCACGCCACCGGTCAAAACAACAGAGGAGAAGGCAACCACAGCGCCGCCTGCGCAGATGTGCACTTGCCCCTGGCTCGCCACTCTGGCTCGCGCCCCACACCATGTGTAGGAGCCAACAGCTACCGCCTGCCAAAGCCACCGGCCAACCCCACCTTGTGCCCCATCCAACACCGATCGGATCTAGGAACGGAGCCCCGAATCCACCCCGCCCCGTACCAATCTGCACCCGAGCTAGCGAGCCGCTGGACAAGGGAAGGCGGAACTGGCCGGCAGGCGCCGCCGCGTGTCGGGTAGGGAGCAGCGCGGAGAGACCCAAGGGGCTAGGCGAGACGAGCGGGATCTGATGCCCCAAACCGCCGAGACGCCACGCAACAAAGCCGCCCCCGCCGGCGGCGGCGGCGCAGGGAAGGGAGTGTGGAAGATGTGGAGGCAGGGCAAGCAGGGTCGCCCCCGAGTTGCCTGGCGTGGCGACGCGGGGAGTCCCTAACTATCTAATTGTTTTTTTTTTGTGCGTGAACTTTGATCTAGGTCATGGAACAACATTCTGCAAAAAGAACGGTCACTAGATCAAGATAATAAAACAAGTACTTCAAGGCCGCCCTTATACGCAAGAAAACAAATGTTGCTACTGCTAGTCCCACAAAGCATTTTATTCATATAGACATTTATTTGGATTATCTGTCATATTCCAACTAATCGAAAGGAAATTCCAAAATACATATAATATCTTGATCAAGTAAGATTGAGATTAGGAGAAGAGTTATGTGCTAATTATAATACGAGGAGCTTACTGAAGCTAGTTGAGTTTTATCCATATGATTTTTTATTTAGATAAAATGCATGATCTTGGTTCTGATGGAATTACCGTCTTGCTAGATTAATGGTGCAGGACATATAAGCATATCGTTTTTTTCCTTTGGTATACCAACCTGTAAAACTAGTACGTTTTCACGGAATTAATTAACAATTACTTTTGGTCAATGATTGTTGTGGATAAGATGCAAGAAAATGAGCGATCACTCCATGAGTGATTTTCTATAATTTGCTATCGAATAAGAGAAAAAAAAAACTTTACAGTAATGATGATGTGACTGATCCTTTTTAAAATGATGAAAGACAGAGAAACTTTGAAATGATAGTGACTATATGCATGCTTGGCTTAATTGCACTTATTTATAACTTAAGATATACCACTACATAGTGTACTAGTTTTGAATGGGTCCAGAGCACAATCATGATCATTGGTATCCTCAATCTAACGGTAGAAAGCAATAGGAATCACATGAACAGTACAGCTGCCTTCAATGTATTCTAGAACGCTCTGGCCATGCTGCGGTCAGCAAAGGACGTGCTGTGTGACTTGAGATGGGTCTAGAAAAAGAACAAGAGGGAGAAGAAATAGCCGCGTCGGCGTCCCGTCCTAAGCTCACTTAAAAACTTGGTTCCCACTGCTGCTGCGTCGTTGTGCCCCGTCGATGGACCATCTCGTTGTGCCCTTTCGCCTCCCGGCTTGATCGGGGCGGTTCGAGTAGGCCTGCTCTGATCCAGAAGCGGAAACAATTTCGACGCAAATACAGTACTGAATATATATTGTCTCAACAAAATATTGTCTCACACAAATAAACATAACAGTAGTGATACAGTATGGAATATATATTTTGTCTCACACAAATAAATAATAAACAAGCTTCAACAGATTGTCATAATAGAAGTCTTAAACAAAATAGTCTCAAACACATATATTATTTCGTCTCACACAAAAGACCTATAATCAAACTTCAACAAGTTGTCTCAAAAGCCTTCAACGAAACAGTCTCACACATACTCCGGAATGACGCATCATAATCACATGCAAATTGGAAACCGGTTAAACAGTAACGCAAGTTCTTCCGGAATGACGCATGTAACTCTCTGTCTTCTTTCGATGAATGAAGTTGCATCTCTAAGCCGTATTCCTACATAACAAAATATAAACAACTTGTGAGAAAAAAGACGGTAAAAGCAGACAACTCAAATGTAAAACTTACTTTTTATTCAGTTTGCATGTTTGCCGTCTATGACCTGGATTGCGACATAGGCCGCACAAAGGACCATTTTTCTTCTCGGCAAAAGATTTTGGTCTATCATTTTTTGTAACTTCTGGATCATTTTCTAACCGCCTTGTCTTGCTCTGCTTAGGTGCACCCTTTGTCGAAACTTTCACAAGATCACGTATAACATTGGCACCTCGTTCGGGCTCACGTGCATCCTCATGAACATACCTTCTACGCCCAACCGCTTCATCATCGAGGACCTTTTTGTTAGATATTATATTTTGCAGACACTGCATCAACTCATCAAATACGAATGGATCATTTGCCGCAACATGGAAAGCTTCTGCACCTGTCATGCTTAGTTGACTATACCGAGCTCGCTCCTCTATCCCTGACCAATCCCAACCAAACATATCACTCTTGCACTGTGCAGGCAGCCCACCTCTCTCATTTTTCGATAACCTCTTTAGGATACAACACTTAGGTATTTCAGATAATTTTAGATGATTCAGTACATATAGAATGTGTTTGCAAGGCAGCCCTTTCCGAACCATCCGTTGACAACTGCATGCTATCGTTTCCTCTGAATTTCTTGGTCGATACTGAACACTAAACTGGAACTTGCGGTTATTCTTCCATTTCAAGATAAAGGTGTGGCAGTCAACTCCCACCAGCGTCTCAAAAATCTCCAGCTCTCCCATCTTCTTCGGATCTTCTTGAAGAATATAGAAATTGGCACGAGTGAATACAATGGCAGCATGCTTCTCAATGTCCTTATACTCGGTAACTGATGGTGGTAGTGTCTGTGAAGAATTGCAGTCGTCTTGCGCCTCGTTCTCACGGAGTCGAACTATACAGTTCTCATAGTGCACTATTAAATCAACTATTGTCATACCATAGTCGAGGTGAAGGTGAAGACAAGAGTTCAAACTTTCACTCCTCTGATTACTACGCATACCAAGAAAAAATCCATCTGAAAGAAATGAAGCTGCCCAAAGACTCCTCTTCCTATACATCCTATTCAGCCAATCTTTTGTTTTGTCCGTCCTCCATTTACCAACAAAAGCGAGCCATCTCTCCCTAAAGTTAGCAGGAGAGGTGGAGTAGTACAACAGTGACCTGAACTCATCCCGTGACTTATAACTAAGGTGCTTCTGCATATTTTTTTCCACATGCCATGAACAAAGACGATGAAACACATCTGGAAGGACATTCTGAATCGCTCGGATCATTGCAGTGTCTCCGTTTGTGATGACTGACTTTGGCTTCTTCTGACAATTTGCTTTCATGAATGTCTGGAGCAGCCACACGTACGTAGCTTCAGTCTCGTCAAACACAATGGCGCAACCAAACACGGTGGTGCAACGGTGATTATTAACACCGACAAAGGGGACGAACGGCATACCATATCTGTTCATCTTGTATGTATTGTCAAACACGATTACATCTCCGTATAGCTGATAGTCCCGCCGTGACTGTGCATCGCACCAGAACATGCTCTTTAACTGCCCTTCCTTATCAAGCATGTACTCAAAGAAGAAATTTGGGTCCTTCACCTTTCTGCTCCTCATAATGCCAAGTGCCGTGTCAATATCACCCTTTGCAATCAGTTTTATTTTCTCTCTGCAGCACAGGTTATAGACGTCTCGCCTCACAAGGCCGCACTTATCGTATGAACCATACCTGCTGATGAAGTTATCGAAGATGATGTGCTTTCTGATCCCAGATCCTTCCATCGCTAAGATCTCAGCTCTCTGGAAATCTTGTATCCGTCTATGTGACCGCAGGAATGCGACCTCATCCGGTCTAGCTAGCACATGGTTGTGATCGTCCAAGAATGCCGCAACGAACCAAATTCTATGGGCTCTGTCCAACTTCACCACTAACTGCGCACCACACTCGCACCGAGTCTCGGGTCTTAGCCTGCGTGTGTGGCCCTCCGAGTTTAAGAATTTGCTTTGTTGTTTTCCTGCCCTGGAGCAAACGTACCGCCTGAACCGTATAGTTCCTGAAAGACCTTTTCCTCGTTTCACCTTCTCTTTTCTGATGTTGAATCCACGCTCTCTGGCGTGCTTATTATAGAATGTGTACGCCTCCCATTGTGATCCATAAGTCATAGCCATAACCTTCCAATGTGTCTGCAATGCCTGTTGCTGGATTTCAGCCTGCTCGGTGTCCATGTCAGCTTCATCATCATCGTCATGGCCATCATCACTACTACGATCATCCACATCATCCTATAAAATTATACATAAGCACGTCTAAGTTGTCATCATCTACTTCATATGATTGTGTGACGTACAAAATGTTTGAGCGAACCTGGCTCAAGTTATCAGCGAAAGATTCCTCAAAAGCATGTTGCTCATTCTGGACATAGACATCTTCCTGTAGATAAAAAACAAAATAGACGTATAAGTAGCCATGTGGTTGTTTATCAGGCGAAATCGATGTACACGTCACTTACGTTTTCACTGCAAGCACCATCCTCATTCTTCTGAAAGTCCTCGTTGGGGAAATTATTGTATGACGACCACGATTCGTTGTCGCTGCTATAATCATCTTGGTTACTACAATCCTTATAGGTACGACTGACATCATCATCACCATACTGATCACACGTATAGCCAGTTTCTTCCTCCATTAAATAACTAAACTACCAACACTGCACAACATCGAAAGAGAAATCATATATCAGTTTAAAATTGAACTAGACGTACTGGGGTCATGTCGATGAATAGTTAACAGCATAAAAATCGTTCCAAGTTATTATTTGCAGGAACTAAATCGTTTCGATGCGAACTACATGATTTACATGACAAACATAAGGGCGGCGGGTGTCGATGTCGCGCGGCTAGGCCGTGATCGCGGACACTGGCGTGATTGCGGACAACGGCGAGGAGGATGGAGGCCAGATCACAACGTGATTGTGGATGGCGACGACGTCGACCACGTGGACGGAGGCCAGATCACGGCGTGGAATGCAGACAGCGACGACTTCGACAACAAGGACGGAGCCAGATCACGGCGTGGAATGCAACCGGTGACGACGTCGACGACGAGGATGGAGACCAGATCAGGCGCGAAGCCAAGGAAATGGCAGACGTGGTCCGGGTGCGGTCAGATGCATCGTGGGCCAGGGGATGGCGACCGACGTCTGCAACCAGCAGCGGCAATGGTCATACTCTAGGGCGGGCAAGAGCGGCGATCGACTAGCCAAGGCGACACTGGATCAAGGTGCATGATCGTTGGGCGGGCGGCTAAGTTGTGTGTGTGTGTGTGTGTGTGTGTGTGTGTGTGTGTGTGTGGGCACGCGCGTGCATGGGATGGACGCGGTAGGCGCCAGTCGGCCCTATCGGCTTAGGCTGGCGGCTCGGTTGTACGTGTCTGCCAACTGTTGTATACGAAGGTGGGCATACAATATGGACATATGACCAAATTGCCCTTATACGTTATGGGGTGTATCGAAGCAAGCCTCATACGATTGATGGTACTTTCTTCAACTCTTCTTAGTCTGCATCTAAGTTTTTATATTTTTTCCCTTTTAGTCTACGCGCTAGCCTTCTACCCTAATTTTTCCAAATTGCCCTTGCTTTTTGACTGTGCATGCGGATGTATTAACTGCTTACAGCGCGCATGCGAGGGCGTGGGGAACAAGGAGGAAGGAGGCCAGCCAATGAACTTATCTGCAGTTACAACGGTGAATAATACTCCCTCCTTTTCTGTTTATAGGCCTTATCTTAAAATTTTAGTTTTTCCATTTTATAAGGCTTAATTTGATTGTTTCCTA
This sequence comes from Triticum urartu, assembly GCF_003073215.2. NCBI lineage: Eukaryota > Viridiplantae > Streptophyta > Magnoliopsida > Poales > Poaceae > Triticum > Triticum urartu. The sequence continues at coordinate 36,162,287 of NC_053024.1, forward strand.
TCACATGTTTAGATTCTAAGGTGCATTAAATCATTGCATGTAAGTATTAAGAGAAAATTGATCAATGCATGTACTTTATGCATGCATGCATTGCAATTAATACATTGATAAACATAATTTTTTAAGGAAAACAAAGCATTAACTAAGTGCTTATGCAAATTACAAAAAGTATTCCACCACTCACCATCTACCTTGGTTGGTGAGATTTTTGAATTGAGCCCTATCAACCGGAAAAGAGGGAGTATCATGCATGCATATCACACGCTAGATCATGGCTTTCCTTGGTATCCATGCTTGTCGAGGGAGTACATATTTTCCCTTCTACCACTATGCTTTTATCTGACTTGAGAGATTGCATGTAGTCTACTGAAAGCCTGAAACTGTTGATTTTCAGCGCTTTTCCAAAGCGGACGGTTAATACATCTGTAGGTAACATACAAAGGTCTATTTAGGACACATCTAGATGTGTCCTAGTTATTATACATCTAGGTGATTCAATCAGATTAGAAAGAAAAAGTAAAAGACAAGAGAAAATGCTTGCACAAATTTTAGCGCAAAATCAATAACATATGACTTAGATATGCAATATGTAAAGTATATCTAGATGTGCTTTAGTAAAAATGATTAAAAAAACCTTTGATTAAAGTGTGCATGGTTGTCGTCATGTTGTTTGCTCATCCATGATACATGGATGACTTTTGCAAAATGGTCTAGATGGTGGTGATGTGTAGCTGCAGGTGGCTTTGTTTTGCCTGTCATCATAAGATATCGCAAAGTTATTATTTAGAACAAAATATGTTGATGAAAACAATGGTTTTGGTCTCATTGGTGCCATGTCATGTATGACTTCATGGAACATGAAGTTCGGTAATGTTGTTTTTGCCCTGTCGGTGCCCCAGCCTCGTCGGCGTCGGGCATGGGACTGTCGTAGGAAAAAAAAGTTAGATCAAACGACCATTTTTTTTCTCGTTAGTACCCAAGTCACAATATTGATGTATTGCTCATCAGTATCTGCCTATGGGGCTGGTGTAGGAATTTGGATGGAAGGGCTTTTTTGCCCGTCAATACCTGCCAGACTCCAAAGAAAATTACTCGTCATCATGGAACTAATGTAGGAGCTTTTTTTTATTGAAAGACCCTCTACTCATAAATACTCGGCCACAGTAGATGGTACTAATGTAAAATTTTGTTTTCTCACGGCCTTGCTGCCTATGAGTTAAGAGCAGATCATACTCCCTCGCAAGGGGCATGATTAGCTTGTCTGCCGCCTTCTGTCAAAAAAAAAAGCTTGTGTGCCGCCTGTTTCAGTTACCGTACGTACGAAACCATAGATTAGGACAGAAATTCATCTTTTAATGAGATTTTATGAGACTATCTATAGTGGGAGTAATATAGGAGTGATATAGATGACATCCGAACAAAAAGATGATGGGGCAGCTAATTAATAAAAAGAAAGACAAATTAAGTAATATAGTTAGTTACTCATACTATCGGTAACATCACACATACTAAGACAAGATGAGTCTATAACCTACTTCCTCTGTCCCATAATATAACATGCTTATTGACACTAGTGTTGTGTCAAAGAAACGTCTTACATTATGGGACAGAGAGAGTAAGAAATAAAGTGTTGCATGGCAACACATATGTTACTCTCCATTATATAGAGATAGTAATACAAATCAGTAATATATGCAAATGGTTCTTTTATTAGTTGCTCCCCACTATGGCTAGTCTAACTTACCGTCGAAGCAGATGGTTCTTCTCTGCCTTGCGCCTTGCGTCTCCTGCGCGATCGCTGTGCGGCGTGTGTCCCCCATTTGGCCTTTTTATAGGCGGCGGCTGGCCGTGCCTCGAG